>NC_069503.1:739133197-739370697 GCF_027579735.1 Bombina bombina | reverse complement strand
CAGGGCAAAACATATACAATGAAAAACAGTCTCAGCGAGGTGTGTATGTATACACGTTAAAGTGAAGAGAGAGTCCCGAGATAGGAAATCCCAATTAGTGCCAATAGGGTGTATTCGTAGAAGTATGAGCCGTCTACATTTAGTCCCTCGAATTTAAACACCCTCCAATAGGTGAACAACACTCCACACGAGCCCTTTAGGGTATATACTCACAGGAGTTACCCTCAATCTGTATGAGGTAAGGGTAAAGCGTGAATCCTCCGTGCAGCTTTATGTATGAAGTTCGTTGTGTATTTCTCCCCTCAAAGGCTTCCTATCAGGCTCGGGCAGTGCAGGCCATTGATATACCAATACTAATGGCAGGGCCAGGTGGACATTCTACAGTTGTAGTGCAGTCCCAATCTTGATTAAAATATCTGAAGTTATACCCCTGCTTATACAGAGCTCACAACTTGAACTATCTTACTCTCATTGGACTGCACTGCAACTGTAGAATGTCCACCTGGCCCTGCCATTAGTATTGGTATATCAATGGCCTGCACTCCCCGAGCCTGATAGGAATCCTTTGAGGGGAGAAATACACGACGGACTTCATACACAAAGCTGCACGGAGGATTCACGCTTTACCCTTACCTCATACAGATTGAGGGTAACTCCTGTGAGTATATACCCTAAAGGGCTCGTGGAGTGTTGTTCACCTATTGGAGGGTGTTTAAATTCGAGGGACTAAACGTAGACGGCTCATACTTCTACGAATACACCCTATTGGCACTAATTGGGATTTCCTATCTCGGGACTGTCTCTTCACTTTAACGTGTATACATACACACCTCGCTGAGACTGTTTTTCGATGTATGTTTTGCCCTGATACTTATGTGTGGCATTTTACTAATGTATAAGATTTTATGGTTTTATTGTTTTCATTTATTTGAGATAAGCCATATGTAATTGTGCTATACTTTTATATATATAATTCCCATCTTATTATAATATTGGCTTCCTGATTCTAGCGCTGGTTACATTTCCCCCATATCTCCTTTGTATTTTATGATTTTTATTAGTAATATTTGGAAAAAGATATTTCGCACTTTGGGGGGTATTGTTCCTAGCAGCTTTTTCAGGAGCCAAAGTGTATCTGCTATATGATTGTATTGTATTTCTTTATCTATACACTATCCTCATAATCGGATAGTTTTTTAGTGGAAATTTCAAGGTATTTATTCAGTTACCTATTATATTCCTTTGATACATCTCTATCGTTCTTACATATATATTTTATTTTGGAATTCTTTTATAGGATTTTATTTTATATATATCTCTACACATGTATAAATAATTTACTTTACATTTTTACATATTATTTACTTTACATTTTTACATATTATTTATCTAAATATTTGGAATTGTGTATTCCCCCTTAGCTTTGCGCTTGATTAGTTCCAGAGCTTATACCACTACTGGTTAGTGGCATATTCTACTTGTACATAATATATATATATATATATATATATATATATATATGTGTGTATGTGTGTGTGTGTGTGTGTGTGTGTGTGTGTGTGTGTGTATCTCCATATATATCATAAGCAGGCCATTTAATTATCACCTTCATATTACTTTTGCTGTATTATTTATCTGCTCTAATCTACTCTACTGGCTAAAATTGTACAACCTTTTCCTCAAGTCAGGCTATAATATCTTAAATGGTTTTCACCTACTGACAGCCACGTCTGTCTTCTTGATCTTGTGAAAGGAAGCTATAATGACTCCTCAGCAACAACGAACATTCCTGTAAAGCAAGACTGTCCTTTAATCCATTCCTAAGTATTCAGATTAGGACCATGCCGGAGTAAAGGACTAGAGGATTACTATATCATCTAATCTGTAGCCTTTGTATTTTTTGTTCCATGTATGGTGCAATAAACACAATTTTACAAAAGCCAGAACACAATTGTATTAAATTAAAGTTGTGAGGATTGGAAAAATCCTTGAATGAGAGTTTATAAAATATACATAATGATAAAACACTGTTTTGCATTATTTGCACTTTTCAGTAAGTAAAACGTTTTAAGCAATTAGAGATCCACAAGCTTTTTTAGTTGCTTTATTTTAAAGGGGCTTTAAACATCAAAGTAAACCCCCCTCAGAGTGGCCAGATTACGTTTATCCACAGTGGAGAGTGACTTTTTCTATATAGGGCACAGGCTCATTTACATGTAGCCACAGAAAACTTTACCCTAAATCAACTGCTCAGCTGATGAACACAAAGTATAGTAAGTGGGGTGGTTAAAAGTGTTTGGATGTAAAAGTGTTCAAGGACCACTAAAAAGAGTAGAATAACATAATCAATAAATGCATGATAAAGAGACAATGCAAAAGCACATAGCTAAATTTTCACATGAGCATAGTTGCCAACATGCGAAAAAAATAATAATCCAGGGACACTTTGCAGCAGTGCCACGTCGATTTAAGGTTTACTTAGCTCCGCCCACTAAGATCGACCCCCAAAACTGGCACATAAAATTCTACTAGTATAAGTGAGCCAAATTGATTGCTTAAAGGGACAGGAAATATTAAATTAAACTTTCATGATTCAGATAGAGCAAGTCATGTTTAAATTCACTTCTACATGTTAAAAAGAATATGTACATAGCAGCAGCAGCAGTTCACTACTGGGAGATAGCTGTTGACTGGTGGCTACACACATTTGTTTTTGGCTCACAAGACTTATTTAGCTAGTTCCCGGCAGTGCACTTCTGCTCTGGAACTAAATTTAATTATGTGTTTAACCACTTTGCAGGGGTTATACATATGCTTATATGCAATAAGAAAATTTTCTTAATTTTCTTTATGCACTTTTATATCCCTTTAATGCAGGTTTACGCGTCAAGCTCCTCATCCCTTCCCTTACTCTCAAGCACATAATTGACATAGGAAGAATAACTGTAAAGCAAGTACCAAAATAAGCAAGCAAAGGTTAAATTATTAATCCTTCAGTATCTGTATAAAAACAGGAAGCCACAAAACACTCTAGTTTATATAGATGTTACACAGCCTAAACTATAATAATATGTTGAACCTGCTAACTGCTATCTTGGGGCTGCTGAGAACAATATATGTAGATATGCTGAGGACTTGCTAAGACACTATTGAAAGTTTCACAAGTGGATGGCATTTTATGAGATAATAGTAATATATATAGTAAATCTGGAATTTTTGTATGTTCTATGAATTCCAGTCACAGCACATGAAAAGCCTGATGTGTTAAGCCCCTGCTAAACAGAGTCTCAGTATATACATGGGGGGTGGGGGGATTACATATGTTACAAATTGTGGAACAATGTTGGGCTGCCTGGCTTTATCACCCCATGTCTTCTAGACTCCCTGGTATTATATATATTGTATCTAATGGCATTCCCTTACATCAGTGTTTTTCAACCAGTGTGCCGTGGCACACTAGTGTGCTGTGAGAGATCCTCAGGTGTGCCACGGCAGACTGACAACAGTGTGACATATTTTTTAAACTTTGCTTGTTTTTTACTCCCAGTGCAGGGGTAGTTTGTAGGAGGCATGGCATAACAGCACAATATATACAGTATGTGTGTGTTTGTGTGTATGTGTATATATATATATATATATATATATATATATATATATATATATATATATATATGCTTTATTAGGCTACAATGTGTATTTTTTTAACATTTTGGGATGGTGGTGTGCCACAGGATTTTTTTAATGTAAAAAAGTGTGCCACGGCAAAAAAAAGGTTAAAAATCACTGCCTTACATGACACACTGCTAAACTTCAGTGTAACAGATGAGCACACAAACCTGCTAGCACTAATACAGATTCTACTCTCTGTGGTATTATATCACATATCATGGCTTCCCCTTACATGACACCTGACCTCGCAGTTCTAAACTTCAGTGTGTCACAGAAGACCACAGATATTGCAGAAAAAACATACTGTAAGCAATGAGATTAACCCCACTGTGCGCTCTGCGGTGGGTGTACTGAACTGCAGACAATATTCCTAAACTATATAAAGACTGAATTGAACAAGGGACAAGCTGCCAAAAAAAACATTACTGTCCTGGAAAAAAACTGGACAGTTGGCAACAATGCATGAGTAGTAGATTTTTTATCCTGACAAATTTCAAAGTTAGATATATATTCCTTCATCATGCATCATATGACAGTCATCAGCCAATCACAAAATGCATATACATATACCCTGTGAATCTTGCACATGCTCAGTAGGAGCTGGGTTCTCAGAAAGTGTGTACATAAAAATATTGTGCACATTTAGATAATGGAAGTGAATTGAAAAGTTGTTTACAATTGTGTGCTCTATCTGAATCATGAAAGTTTAAAGTAAAGTCCAAATTAAACTTTCATGATTCAGATAGGGCATGGAATTTTAAACAACTTTCCAATTTACTTTTATCATCAAATTTGCTTTGTTCTCTTAGTTTTCTGCTGCAAGATAAACCTATGTAGCTCATATGCTAATTTCTAAGCAGCCTCTTATCTGAAAGTATTTGACAGTTTTTCACAACTAGAGGGCGTTAGTTCATGTGTGCAATATAGATAACATTGTGCTCACGCTCATGGAGTTAATAGTCAGCACTAATTGCCTGAAATCCTGAAATGCAAGTCTGTCAAAAAAGCTGAGATAAGGAGGCTGTATACAGAAGCATAGATGTAAGGTAATTACAGAGGTAAAAGTATATTAATATAACAGTGTTGGTTGTGCAAAACTGGGGAATGGTAAATAAAGGGATTATCTATCTTTTTAAACAATAACGTTTTTGTTGTTTAATGTCCCTGTAATTTTGATTTGACTGTCGCTTTAAAGATGCACTTTTAGAATAGATGCAGATTTGCAAATACAGATAATGATACTGTATACTCTCTTCAATCTTTGGATCTTTTTGTTATTGATATTAAAGGGACACGGAACCAACATTTTTTTCTTTCGTGATTCAGATAGAGCATGCAATTTTAAGCAACTCCTAATATCAATTTTTGTTCATTCAGTTGCTATCTTTATTTGAAAAAGAAGGCATCTAAGCTTTTTTTTTTGGTTCAGAACTCTGTACAGCACTTTTTTATTGGTGGATAAATGTATCCACCAATCAGCAAGAACAACCCAGGTTGCTCTCCAAAAATGGGCCGTCATCTAAACTTACATTCTTGCATTTCAAATAAAGATACCAAGAGAATGAAGAAAATTTGATAATAGGAGTAAATTGGAAAGTTGCTTAAAATGTCATGCTCTATCTGAATCATGAAAGAAAAAAAATTTGGGTTCAGTGTCCCTTTAAACCTAGATGCCCAAAAACAGATCACATACAATGGAAGAAAAAACTGAACCCAAAAATAGATTGCAAAATTAGTCAGTCCCTTGACACAGATGGTATAAATACCTATTCCTGTTGTTTTTTTCCTGTATCCCCAAGTGGATAACATACTTCTGTGTATTGTTAGTAGGGTATATGTATGTGCATATTTTTATTACCATATATTTACTTTTATCAGTGCTAGAAATGCAAGCACTACCTTTTACTTGCAGTAGCATCTCTTTGTAATATTTGATCATTATGTATGAGCTCCAATACACAACTATTAAAAAAAATAATAATGAGTGCCCAGAGTATGATATGAACCTTCAACTCAGCAGGTAGTTACTATAGCTATTAAAGGGATATACAATCGTTTCATTATTGTAATTAAAAATAAAAAAAGCTATGAGCAGTGGCGTATATTTAATAGAAATCAGTGCAATGTCTATTTTTCATAATTTTAAAAGGTTTTAACTTCTTTCTTTTTTTTAACTTCATTTGTGCAGTGTCAAAGGGAGGCAGATCTAGCTTAAAGGGATAGGAAAGTCAAAATTAGACTTGCATGATTCAGATAGAGCATGTCATTTTAAGACACTTTTAAATTCACTTCTATTTTCAAATTCGTTCTCTTGGTATCCCTTGTTGAAAAAGAATACGCATGTATCCTACACTAGTGGGGGATGTCTGCTGATGGTGCCTGCAAACATTTGTCTCTTGATTGGCTAACTAGATGTGTTCAGCTACCTGCCAGTGTGGTTATTTATTAATTTAAAATATCTTTACTTTTTACTAAATATAATTCTAATTTAGTCATCTCTATGGTAATACCACTAAACCAATACAAATAAGTTGTGAAATAAACTCTATGAGAGGGTCTCCACTATTTCCAAACAGTTTATTTAGGAATCAATATATGTTAATAATAAGAGAAATATTTACAGGTATATACACATCTATTTTACAGCAAAACAGTCCAAAATGTAATTAATACAGGGCAACTCTACTACAACCCCAATTTGTCCAATAATGGTAAAATAATCATAGGAATATACTTTTTCCAAGGTGTCCACCATCAGCCATCTTTCCAGGATAAGTAAGATAAGAAAAAGAGACAGAGGTTCTGGTGTTACAGTATTTTATACCCCAATTCAAAAAGGAGTGGCCTATCAAATGCCACTCAAAGGCCATTGGGAGTGTCCCACCTAGACAGACACTAGACAAAAGAACTACTTGAATATTCAACTTTAAAACCAGCTATGTGAATTGCCAGGTATAAAATCTGTGAGCTATATTCCAATATTCCTGTGATAAAATGTCACCACAGGAACCAGCGTGGATCTTAGTTACAAATGCTAAGATCATCAAACCCCAGGGCTGAAATTTTCTTCCATATCCCCCTGAGGAAAATAGTACGCACCGGTACCATTTAAAATAAAAAAACTTCTTGATTGAAGAAACTAAAACTAACACCTCACTTTACCATGTCTTCCTAGTATAACACAGGCAAAGAGAATGACTGAGGGTGGAGGGGAAGGGGAGGGGCTATATATACAGCTCTGCTGTGGTGCTCTTTGCCACTTCCTGTTAGCAGGAGGTTAATATCCCACAAGTAAAAGTAAAAGAAAAGTCTACTGAATAGAATCAGAAATAAATTCTTTTAAATTTACAGGTATATCTTGTGCTTTAGATGTTGAGGGAACAGCAGCAGGTAATCAACTACTACTGATGGATACATTATCTGCATGTAAAAGTTTATCATGACAACTATTAAAAACCACAGCTGGAGGTATAATCTCCACAAGTTTACAACAAATGCACTTAGCTTTGGTAGAACTGTTATCAGGCAGCAGAGATCCAGCAGTGAATTCTGAGACAGGAACAGATTGAGACATCTTGCAAATGTAAGAGAAAAAAAACAACATATAAAGCAAAATTATCAATTTCCTTATATGACAGTTTCAGGAATGGGAAAAAATGCAAAAAGAATAGCCCTCTGACATAGAAAAAAGGCAAGAGGCAAATAAGAATGGGGTCTAAAATAATGAAAATATTTGCGCCAAGTATGACGCACAACAAACAGAAAAATATTTTTTGCCGCCAAAAAGTCCGGAACGACACACTCGCGTCATAGATGACGCAACCTTGTGAAAGGCCCCGGCGTCAACTAAGATGCCGGAAATGACGAACTTGCGTCAACTAACGTAACTTTGCACAAAAAAAAACCTTGCTCCAAGAAAAATGCAATAAACTTTAGCATTTTGCGCCCTCGAAAAAAGACAGTCAATTGAAAAAAAGACTACACCCCAGGTAAGAAATACATTTCGAAAAAATGCATTTCCCAAATATGAAACCGACAGTCTGCAAAAGGAAATATACTAAAACCTGAATCATGGCAAATATAAGTACAATACATATATGTAAAACTTTATATAAATACATAAAGTGCCAAACCATAGCTGAGAGTGTCTTAAGTAAATGAAAACATACTTACCTGAAGACACCCATCCACATATAGCAGATAGCCAAACCAGTACTGAAACAGTTATCAGTAGAGGTAAAGGAATATGAGAGTATATCGTCAATCTGAAAAGGGAGGTAGGAGATGAATCTCTACGACCGATAACAGAGAACCTATGAAAAAGATCCCCATGAGGAAAACCATTGCATTCAAAAGGTGATACTCCCTTCACATCCCTCTGACATTCACTGTACTCTGAGAGGAAACAGGCTTCAAAAAACGTAAATCAACTTAAAATCTTAGCACAAACTTACTTCACCACCTCCATAGGAGGCAAAGTTTGTAAAACTGAATTGTGGGTGTGGTGAGGGGTGTATTTATAGGCATTTTGAGGTTTGGGAAGCTTTGCCCCTCCTGGTAGGATTGTATATCCCATAGGTCACTAACTCATGGACTCTTGCCAATTACATGAATGAAAAGATACTTACCTATAGACACTAGTTCACTAGCAATCAAGTAGCAGACAGCCAAACCAGTACTGAACCATATCAGCAGAGGATATGGACTAGGAGTATATTGTAGATCCATAAAGGGAGGCCAAAGACAAGTCCCTGTGACCGATTATAGAGGGTTTCTAAAAAAAATTCCCATGAGACGAAAAAATAAATATTAACTATACCACAAATACATCCCTCTGACAAGCACTGTACTCTGCGGGGAAACTGGGCCTCAACATAGACTGGAAAACACTTTCTATGAAGAATCACATGCACATCTTCATTCTTCAACCTTCTCCAGCGGAGGGGGAGGAGTGTTATAGATATCTTGGGGTTTGGGAATCATTGCCTCCTACTAGTGGTAGAGAAGAATAATTCCCAAGAGTAAAGGATCGTGGACTCTCATGAACTCTATGAAAGAAATGTATCTGTTGATGATTTATCTTGCTCTCTACAACAAAAAATATTTTGTTTGCTTTTCTTTTTGTGCTTTTAACTTAACAGTGTTTGCAGGTGTAGGCAAAGCTAAATGTATTGCATATAGGAGAGAATTAATAAATCTGTCTATTTCAACTGAGGATTAATTTTTTTTTTTTATAAAGGTAAGTTATGCTTTAATAAAAAGCTGTGTTTTGGGGGCGGAGCGTAGCCGTGCAGGAACATGGCTGCACTTTAACTTTGCTCCGTAACATATTCTCACACACAGGTTCCATTATGGTGATTTGAAGGGCAGCAATAACCTAAAAAAGCATCTAGAGACTCTTGTGCCATAAACCTAACTGTCCGGTGACCGGACCAAACGCTTACCAGCTGAAGAACCGCTGAACTTAAACAACGCACTACCGCACCTATACTCACTCGGCTGGAAGCTCCGCACTGCAAGAGGCACGCTTGTGCCCTGGGTCCAACTTCGGTTCAGCAGCGGGGAGCTGGTAACCCACACTGGTAGACCGCAGCAGTGAATGCCGGACCTGATTCTCAGATAGCCGAACGAAACGCCACATACAGCCGCACGCCATTACAGCTCCCACGTGGCGCGGCCCCACCGGATAAACAAGGTAACACGCAGATACACCTCAGACTACAGCCCAATCCACTGAACACATATACAAGGCAGAACGACCTAAACATTAACATCGGATCGCAGTGGAAGTCTGAGACCGGCCTTAAGGTACCTATCTAACTATACCAAACCAGAGACTGAGGCCTACAGACTTAAACCGCTCTCCTTAGACAGATCACAGCCGCCATCAAAGATAGCACCCTACCTATTTAATGAACTGGTGCTACATAACATTAGGGAACCCTCTCCTTATAAACACCAGTATCTGAAAACTAGCTGCTGGCGAAGGGATAACTCTGTTATATCAATGGCAGCAAGACAGAAACCCAAAGCGGACAAGAAATCATCCACAACAGCTACTGCCACCATGTCCTCCTTCTTTCACAAACAGGAGATTGACGCTCTTGACAGTACCAAAGATTTACCACCAACGGACTCACATTTCTCACAGGAGCAAGAATCCATACCACAGTCGCAACAACTTAGTCTGATACAAAAAACTATTTCACAACTACCCTCTAAGTCTGACCTGGCAGACCTAAAATCATTCATCAAAACAGAAATGTCCTCCCTAAAAAAGAACATCAACGAACTGGGGACAAGAATAGAGACCCTAGAGGAGGGTCAAGACACCTTAAACACTATGGTTTCCGATGCCAATCATCAAATGGTGAGACAAGACATCACAATGCAAGCACTTCAACTTAAAATTGAAGACTTGGATAACAGGAGCCGTAGGAGCAATTTGAGGATAAGAGGGGTTCCAGAAGAAGTGACACAGGATAACCTTGTCTCATACTTGCTACAACTTTTTGAGTACATTGTCCCTTCCCTCAAACTCTCTGAAGCCTCTATGGAACGCGCACACAGAGCGTTGAGACCCATACCAAAACCCCCCAATCCACCAAGAGATATAATCATTAAATTCACCACCTACTTAGACAAGGAGGCAATATGGAAGCAAGTTAGGCTACAAAGAGAAATTAAATTCCAGACCTACAGTATACAAATCTTTCAGGACATTAGCCCCTCAACAATTGAGAGAAGAAAGGGAATAAGATTCATTACCCAAGTCCTGCAAGAGAGGCGAATGAAGTACAGATGGGGATACCCCTTCAGCCTTATAGTACAACAAGAAGGCAAGACTCATATCTACAAAGAACCTGATGACCTAGATGCTTTCTCAAAGGGCCTAAACATCTCCTTTCCACAACCACTTCTTAAAGATCTGGATGCACCTTCTTCAAGTGACCAGTCGAACCCCAAGCCACAACGCTCACAATGGTATCAAGCTAACAAAAAGAAAAAGATAGATACCACTGCACCCTAGTCTCATGCACAAATTTGATGCAATAAGTACCCTGACACCCTGAAGAATATCGAGCTCGGACCGAAATGGACCTTGTTTCCCAGGAACTGATAAGTATATTGCTGAAAAGCTAACTGACCTAAAGGGAAATGTACCCTGGGACCTATTTGGAACTGATCTGATTTGGGGTGGGAATAGAACCATTAAAGTTATTATTTTCTAGTTAGACCTAGCAATTCTCCTCCCCCCTTACCCTCTCCTGCTCGGTGTCTGCATCACACTAACATAAGACCGATGCTGTTTAGAAATGCAGGCTTAAAACTAACCTATTACACCCACGGTGACTGTGATCAGACACTGAACATGATGCACTACCTGAGAGGTTTGGGGATGAAGATGAGATGGCTTAACGTTGTTGATTTGAAGTTGATATTACCATGGTTAAAATGTTTAATTATTTTATATATGATCCTGACCTCTCTCATGTTGGACATTTCAGTTATCCCCTTTTACTGAGTGATGTACTCTGAATGTATCCATATTTCTAGCTCTCTTTCTATAACTGACATGTATATCCATAGCTATAACCCCTATAGTAAATGACGATAAGAGAATTTAGAATCATGCTAAAAGTGTATAATACCCTATTGTTCTTTTAGAGGAACCTAGTGATAGATGAGAAATGATACCCCCCTTTATCCAACTACTGTTAATGTTGGTTCTTCCTGAATATTTGACCCCACTGTTTATGTTATTTTATATTTGTGTTTTAAATTTGTTTTTTGAAGTTAATACATTATCACGTGGCCTGATGTTTAGGCCACGTAAGGGCGCTCCCGGCCCGTCCTGCACCCAGACTCACAAACGCTCAACATCACAGATAGACATTTTAATAACCTCACGACCTACGTCAGACATCCATAAACTTGATAATGGCTAATAATAGAAGACAACCCCATTCCGGTAATAACTTAAAAATATACTCAATTAACGCAAAAGGACTAAATATACCCTGTAAGAGAACGCTAGCCTCTAAAGATTTCCATAGGCAGGGAGCAGACCTTGTCTTCTTACAGGAGACCCATTTTCGTAAAGGAAAAGAACCTACCACCTTCGCACGCACGTTTGGCACATGCTTTTGGGCATCACACTGCCACAATAAAAAACAAGGGGTGGGAATCCTTATTAAGAAAAATATACCCTTTACACCACTACAAACTCTTAGAGATAGAGAAGGCAGATACCTCCTACTAACTGGTCTTCTCTACGGGAAACCTGTAACATTAGTTTCAATGTATGCCCCTAACACAGCACAACACTCCTTCATGAAGAAAATTAAAAACCTAATTCTAGACCATCAAAAGGGAACACTCATAATGTGTGGAGACTTAAACACAGCACTTAACCCCAGCCTAGACTGCTCATCTCGATACTCCTCCACATCACCTTCACAAATCTCAAAAATTAAGTCGCATCTCGAGAAAATTGTAGCACATGACGTATGGAGAACCTTACACCCTCAGACTAGAGACTACACATATTATTCTTACCCACATGAGATCTATACGAGAATAGATTATGTGTTTGCAGATGTTGGAGGCCTATCACTATTTAACTCGGCCACAATCTCTCCGATCACATGGTCTGACCATGCCTCTATGATATGTACAATGACATGGCCCTCTAAACCTATAAGAGATTTTGTCTGGCGACTTGATGAACATTTATTAACAGAAACTGATGTGCTCACCAAACTGACAACCACTCTTACGGAATACTTTGAACATAATACTCAACCTGAGACAAGCATGCACACCCTCTGGGAAGCACACAAGAGTGTCATTAGGGGAGAACTAATGGCCATTAAGGCACAACATAATAAAGCACAAAGAGAGCTCACGATCTCTCTAGTCTCACAAATAGAGCAGATGGAAAACTTGCATAAAAAAAACCCGACTGACAAAAATCTACTCGCAGAAATTACTGAACACAAACAAAAACTAGCCTCACATCTTGACAAGACACACAAGCGACAGGCACTCTACTCCCAACAAAAACACTATGAGGGTTGGAACAAATCAGGCAGACTACTAGCCAGGTACCTCAAACAGAAGGCATACCAGAGGTACATTATGCAGATTAAAGACAAAAAGAACGTCTCCCATTTCTCCACCCAATCCATATCCAATACATTCAGAAACTTTTTCCAAAAGTTATACAATATACAACCCGCCAACCCCAGAAACTTGAACCACAATTTAACTAGATCACAACTAATAGAGGAATATCTTAGCAGACTTAACTTACCACATATTAACGAAATACAAAAAGAACAATTAGAGAACCCCATCTCACTAGCTGAGCTCCAGGTAGCTATGAAACACCTACCCACAGGGAAAGCACCTGGACCAGACGGCTTTAGCCACAAATATTATACCACTTTCCAAGAGATCCTGAATCCATATATGGTACAATACTTCCAATCTATAGACGAGAATAAATCATTCCCTGACACCGCACTGGTAGCCCATATAACATTAATCCCTAAACCTAACAAACCCCAAGATTTACCTAATAATTATCGCCCCATATCGTTACTGAACACGGACATAAAAATTTTTGCACGGATACTGGCTCATAGATTAAACGGAATCCTACCCGACCTGATCCATTTGGACCAGGTCGGCTTTGTGCCAGGAAGAGAGGCGAAAGACAACACGGTCAGGGCCTTAAATTTAATACATCATGCTAAACACAACAACATCCCCTCTGTCCTTTTGTCCACAGACGCGGAAAAGGCCTTTGACCGTGTTGCCTGGGACTTCATGCGAGCCACACTGACCCATATGGGCCTAGGCACAAAGATCCTTACCAGGATCTTCTCCCTATACTCCCAGCCCACCGCGAGAATACTAGTAAATGGTACTCTTTCCCCTCCATTTCAAATTAATAACGGAACACGCCAGGGATGCCCCTTATCCCCACTCCTATTCGCCTGTGTGATTGAAACATTGGCAACCAGGATCAGACAAAACCCCCTGATAACAGGAATTACAATTAAGGAACAGAAATATGTTCTGTCTCTGTTTGCCGATGACATGTTATTCACACTCACCGACCCCGAACGCTCAATTCCTCACTTATTAAACGAATTTAATTCCTTCAAATCCCTGTCCAATTTCGCAATAAACATGTCCAAATCAGAAATATTAAACATAAATATGTCAGGCCCCTCACTACTAGCCACACAAGAGATTTCCCCGTTCACCTGGTGCACTCATTCATTGAAATACTTGGGAGTACATTTGACCTCCTCACTAGAAGATATCTTCCACCTTAACTATATACCTGCTAAACACAATATAATACGTGATCTCTCATCGTGGGGATCTAAAAAGCTATCATGGTTAGGCCGTATCGACACGATTAAAATGAATATATTCCCACGTATCTTATACCTACTTCAGACCTTACCAATACCCCTTCCCAAAACATACCTCCCGTCCCTCCAGAAAGCATTCAGCGACTTCATTTGGCGCCGTAGACCGCCCAGAATTAGTAAACAAACAATGCAAACTTCAAAAACACAAGGAGGCCTGGGAGTTCCAAACCTAGCAGCTTATCGCCAAGCTATCTTTATGCAACGCCTAGTGGATTGGAACATCCATTTCAACCATAAAAGATGGGTACCACTAGAACACTTAATAATGAATAAGCCGCACCTGGGAAGGTTATGTTGGAGCAGCCCACATCTATTCAAATTAATTAGAACAGACAACCCAATGATACAGGAGACCCTTAAGGTTTGGGAACATACAATTAACACAACACACTACATCTCCTCCATACCCTCACCTATGACATCCCTAATTGAAAACGGGGAATTCACGGTAAGGCCCTTCACCACACAATCCACCACAACAACTCTGAACAGAGACCTCGCAGTATATACACTAACTGAAAATGAATCCTTACTATCACAAAATGAATTAGTAAAAAAGGGACTAAACTGTTTCGCTGACTGGTTCACTTACAGACAGACTGCCCACTTTATCACCACACACCCAGAATATGGGAACATGGTCAGACCTCTAACCTCCTTTGAATCCCTGTGCACTCGCTCTCCTCCCCTGAGACATACATTGTCCATCATCTATAAGATCTTAACTCACACACCCCCAGGGCAAACTCCCCCCTATATAGAAAGCTGGGAAAGAGATCTAGGTGTCATTATACTACCCCAAACAAGTAAACTGATATTCCAAGCTACAAAGAAATCTTCAATCTCATCCTCCATTCTGGAGGTCAATTTTAAACTTTTGCATAGGTGGTATCTCACTCCGAAAAAACTACACCGCCTTTTTAGATCTCAAAGCAATAGATGCTGGCGATGCGGCCATGTAAATAGTGACACTGCCCATATGTGGTGGTGGTGCAATAGTATTCAAAACTTGTGGAGGAAAGTCATCTCCGAGATAGAAATTATACTGAATACCCAATTGCCACTTGACCCCCTGATATGGCTTCTGCACAAACCCCCCTCCACTCTCAAATATAAACCATACATACACTTGTTTAAAATTATGACTAACGGAATCAAAGTCTTGATAGCCAAAAATTGGAGAAGTAGAGAAATTCCATCAGTTACCATGTGGGTTAAAAAAGTTTCAGAACTTATAAAATTAGAGGAGTATTACTTCCTTAAAAATGATAAAATGGACTCCTACGCAGAGTTCTCTCATTTGTGGACCACCTACGTCCAAAACGAACGCAAGTAAATCGAGTCAAACTACTAAGTCTAAAATACAGTCACAAGCGTAACATACAAAATCATAACTTACTGGTAATGGGAATTCATACAATTCGATATCAACTACACAAACATCTGGGGCATGGGCGGACCGGGAGCCCTCACTCTTTTCTTCCTACTTATTATATGTTCTCCTCCTTTTTTCTTTTTCTTTCTCTTTCTCTCTTTTATTTTATCCTTCCTTCTTTCCTTCCCCTCTCCTTCCTTGACTAATTATTTCACTATATATGTGAATAAATATCATATCAGTCTTACATACTATCCATAAAACCCACAGTTTATATTGTAAATGGAAAACTGGAGCTGCGCCTCCACCCCCTTGTATCTTTATTTTATATGCACAATAAAAACTGTTTTAAAAAAAAAAAAAAAAAAAAAAAAAAAAAATAATAAAAAGCTGTGTTTTAATGAGTCTCAAGTGAGCCTTTCATTCATTTGTATTTCAGTGTATATATTGACAATACATCAAAATGTGAATTTTACAACTGCCCCATAAACAAATTTATGATGTAGGGAGGTTGTTAAAGGGACATTATACACTAGATTTTTCTAAGCATTTTGTTGATGATCTATTTATATAGCTTATACAGCATTTAAAAAAAAAATATATATATAAATAACATTACTCTGATTTTCAGACTCCTAACCAAGCCCCAAAGTTTCAGGAGAATACTGACGTATACCTACTCCAGCTTGCTCCTGTTTGTGTAAAGAGTCTTTTCATATGCAGATGAAGGGAGAGTGTCTGCTTTTGTCTGCTGTAGAACCACTTTCACTGGGTTTTCAGCTAACCTTTTCAACAGAGCTAAACTGAGAGCTTCTAAGTAAGTTTTTAAACGGGTTTATACTGTTATTTTAAATCAGTATCTGGGCATATTATTCTTTATAGTAGTGTTTATTACATGCAGTTAAATGAAAATTGGTGTATGCTGTCCATTTGATAACTTTGTGGGCTTACAATGCCTGCTTCTATGTGTCCATCATATCTCCACCTCTAAGTGGAATATGTCAAGCAAAATACAAGGAGTTGGAAAATGATTTGTAACTAACTTGAAATGACCTAAAAATCCACAATCTTAACATCTGATGCTTAACAAACCTGATACACACATAATGCAGCATTCCCTGGACCCACACATTTAACATATTTTAAAAATGCTGAAGTGAAGCCCTCTTTGAATATACATATACTCAAAGTCAATGTAACAATATTCATGACTAATCTAAATTTAGTTCTTTGCAAAGTCTTTCATTTGTAGAACAAAAAATTAATCAGGATCCTATTCAGCTTCTGAAGAGCACTCATAAAAGTCTGTGATTTTATATTAATTTATGCAAAGAGAAAGTCTCTTGTCTTATAGAAGTATACTTGTGAGCCATAAATCTAGACTAAAGCTTTAAACCATTAATGACCACTTTCACATTGAATTGTGGAGGATATAATTGCAGAAGAAAACCTCTATTCCATTTGAATTCAAGTAACAAAAGCTCCCTGTACATCAGGTAAAAACGCAGATGCCCTTTCCTTAGCTTCCCCCACCCTAGCGGCAATTAATTTGCATTATTTTAAATACCACACTCCTCCGTTATTTATATTGTATATTAAAATTTGACAAGATACTAAACAGTTTTCTGCATAATATTCTGTCTGGCAAAATAGAGGCCACTAATAATTTTAATGTTAGTAAACAGTTGCAGTGTGGACTTAAATTATATTTAAATATAGAAATAAAAAAACACTATCCAACTCTTGAATTGTAAATAAAATAGCGGCAATAGCGCACTTAATTTACAAATAGAAACATGAAAAACTCACAATGTGAAACACACACTATATTATCATTTATATTCTACATTCACCAGAATTGTTATTGTTTTAAACAGTAGATAATCCCATTATTACCCATTCCCTAGTGTTCCATAACAAACACAGTTATATTAATATACTTTTTACCACTGTGATTACCTTGTACCTAAGCCTCTGCAAATTGCACACTTATTTCAGTTCTTTTGACAGACTTGCATTTTAGTCAATAAGTGCTGACTCCTAGGTAACTCCACGTGCATGTGCACAATGTTATCTATATGAACTAACGGCCTCTAGTGGTGAAAAACTGTCAAAATGCATTCAGATAAAAGGTGGCCTTCAAGCTCTAAGAAATTAGCATATGAGCATCCTAAGTTTAGCTTTCAACTAAGAATACCAAGAGAACAAAGCAAAATTGGTGATAAAAGTAAATTTGAAAGTTGTTTAAAATAACATGCCCTATCTGAATAAGGAAAGTTGTTTTTGGACTAGACTGTCCCTTTAAAAATAACTCACTTTTCAAAGCAGTGTCTCAAGTGGCATAGTACTTCTGCAAAATCACAAATGGGGCACCACAGAGTATCCTGTGATCATCAAAAAGTGTACCCAGACACACCAGTATGTAGTCTACTCACGCTTAGACCAACTCCAAACCAATGGTGTCTATGGATAGACTGGAACCACAGAGTTTGTTTTTGAAGGGACAGTCTACTTCAGAATTTTAAATTGTTTAAAAATATAGGTAATACCTTTATTACCCATTCCCCAGTTTTGCATAACCAACATGGTTGTATTAAAGTGACAGTCTACAATAGAATTTGTATTGTTTTAAAAAGATAGATAATCCCTTTAGTATACATTCCCCAGTTTTGCATAACCAAGTTATATTAACCCCTTAATGACCACAGCACTTTTCCATTTTCTCTCCGTTTGGGACCAAGGCTATTTTTACATTTTGCGGTGTTTGTGTTTAGTTGTAATTTTCCTCTTACTCATTTACTGTACCCACGCATATTATATACCGTTTTTCTCGCCATTAAATGGACTTTCTAAAAATACCATTATTTTCATCATATCTTATAATTTACTATAAAAAAATTATAAAATATGAGAAAACTTTGACCCCCAAAATCTGTTACACATCTACAACCACCAAAAAACACCCATGCTAAATATTTTCTAAATTTTGTCCTGAGTTTAGAAATACCCAATGTTTACATGTTCTTTGCAAGTTATAGGGCCATAAATACAAGTAGCACTTTGCTATTTCCAAACCATTTCTTTTTCAAAATTAGCGCTAGTTACATTAGAACACTAATATCTTTCAGGAATCACTGAATATCCATTGACATGTATATATTTTCTTTTAGTAGACATCCCAAAGTATTGATCTAGGCCAATTTTGGTATATTTCATGCCACCATTTCACCGCCAAATGCGATCAAATAAAAAAATAGTTCACTTTTTCACAAACTTTCGGTTTCTCACTGAAATTATTTACAAACAGCTTGTGCAATTATGGCATAAATGGTTGTAAATTTTTCTCTGGGATCCCCTTTGTTCAGAAATAGCAGACATATATGGCTTTGGCGTTGCTTTTTGGTAGTTAGAAGGCCGCTAAATCCCACTGTACACCACACGTGTATTATGCCCAGCAGTGAAGGGGTTAATTAGGGAGCATGTAGGGAGCTTTTTGGGGTAGCTTTAGTGTAGTAGACAACCCCAAGTATTGATCTAGGCCCATTTTGGTATATTGCATGCCACCATTTCACCGCCAAATGCGATCAAATAAAAAAAACGTTACATTTTTCACAATTTTAGGTTTCTCACTGAAATCATTTACAAACAGCTTGTGCAATTA
Organism: Bombina bombina; assembly: GCF_027579735.1. Taxonomy (NCBI): domain Eukaryota; kingdom Metazoa; phylum Chordata; class Amphibia; order Anura; family Bombinatoridae; genus Bombina; species Bombina bombina. Next base: position 739,351,541 of record NC_069503.1, on the reverse strand, counting down.
TGGCACAAATGGTTGTAAATGCTTCTCTGGGATCCCCTTTTTTTCAGAAATAGCAGACATATATGGCTTTGGGGTTGCTTTTTGGTACTTAGAAGGCCGCTAGATGCCGCTGCGCATCACAGGTGTATTATGGCTAGCAGTGAAGGGGTTAATTAAGTAGCTTGTAGGGAGCTTGCAGGGACCGAGTTCGACCGAGGAGATTGACAGCTCCTGCCTGCGCGTGATTGGCTGTGTGCGGGCAGGGGGCAGGATTGCACGCGAGCGCAAAATTGCGCTCGTGTGTAATGTTGATTACCTAAGGGTACTTTCGCCCCGCCACAGGCGAGCTGAGGCGTACAGGGGCGCGTATACGTGCCCCTGTACACCTCAGCTATGATAAATCTAGCCCTTTATACTCATTAGGCAGTAGCTGCTGTTTGAAATACAGTGTGTTCTTTGGTTAAAGGGACAGTTTACTCAAAAATTTTCTCCCCTTTAATTTGTTCCCAATGATCCACTTTACCTGCTGCAGTGTATTAAATTGTTTACAAGTAGCTCCTTTACCCTTATATTGGCATTTGAAATTGTTAATTTAGCATGTGGTATCCCCACCTATTCTGAAAGTTTGTGGCCGCGCGTACCAGCTATACATAAGCTTTGTAAACACAGCCAGCAGAAGAAATTACACTCCCAGTGTGATAAAGCAGAGATAAGGTAATAAAATGTTGATTTTCCATTGTTCTTTCAAAGTATTGGGGATTGTTATAAGGACAGATATAAGATAAAGAAGCAGGTATATGTGCACAATGTGATACAGTAATGAGATCTGATTATACCTACAAACTCAACCCATTTTATTAGGTTGTGGCTTCAAAACACAAAATCAGAGCTTTAATATACAGAAATAAACCTTAAAAAGCTAATTTTCAGACATTTTTTACTCTGCAGTTGGTAAAAAAAGCAAATGTAAACACATTAAGGGAAAAACTATTTTACAGTATACTGTCCCTTTAAATACTTCAATACTGAGGAATTCTATACCCAGTGCCTTTTTATTTATTTCTCATTACACACACACACACATATATATATATATATATATATATATACACACATACATACACGCACACATACACTGTATAGTATATAGGACTACAAAAAAATCCCGTAATTACAAGATGTCTGGTGTATTTGTCCAGCATCTAAATCTGTTCTCTAAACAAAGTACAAAATGTCAGAATAAACATATTCACTGAGGGAATAAAGTAAATAAGAAAAAAGTTTTACTATGACTTTTTTTTCCCAATGCCCATTAAACTTATCTCTGTATTTTGTTTTCTTTGGTCTTAAAACCTTAGATAACAGTATTGTGTATTGTGCAAGTAAGGCATTTTAAAGAAGCTGAATCATTCAGCCATTTTCTATAAACTGTGAGAGTCCATACCGCTTATCTCTATGCCAGAGGTAGCTATAACCTACTTACTGTTCTCTACATTGAAGACATAAATTCTTTTCACAGAGATAAGGTAAAAAGACCATAGGTACAGAAGAAATAAGAGCTTCACTTGCAGACCAATGTTTACGTTTGACCTTGGTAGAATCATTATCTCCTTTTGTGTCAGGTTAATGAATTTCAGGTTTGTGGGCTTTTTTTGTTCTCTTTTGCAGACAGCCTGGCAGATCAAACTGTCAAACCGGGATAAAGAACCAAAGAAAAAGAAAACCTTTAAAGTAAACGTGTCCACACAAACTGAGGTAAATATGTGGTATACTAGTCTAAATTCATGTTTATTCTCTATCAGTAAACGTGTCCACACAAACTGAGGTAAATATGTGGTATACTAGTCTAAAATCATGTTTATTCTCTATCAGTAAACGTGTCCACACAAACTGAGGTAAATATGTGGTATACTAGTCTAAATTCATGTTTATTCTCTATCAGTAAATGTGTCTCAGGAACATCATTTTGTTACTTAATACATAAACAAGTTGCTTTTGTAAGCAAATGTAGAGGCGCAGGATTCAGCCCAGAGCATACAAATATTTACCATTTTTATTGCACATCTCAGCTGAAGAGGTTTGTCTTTTAGTACCTTATCTAGGTCTTCAATCATTCTTCTCAATAGGCTTGAATTTACTGCAAGAAAAGGTTGAAACAGAGGTCCTAGTAATAGGAAGCTTATTATTTACAACTTCACCTAGCATGTGAGAGGGGGGAAAATAAATTAAATGTAATGCTACTTTTCACTTGCTTTACAGAAGTTTTTACTTTCAGATACATTTGAACTCATTTATTTATATTGTTCAAGAACTCAAAATTGCAAATGCATAAAACTCCACTTCTTGATAACATTATCCCTATACATGGGTGGCATCAAACGAAATAGGCCTATTGGCTCAGGACACTTTTTGTGGACTATGGCCACGGCAAGACAAGGACACTACAGAATGCATAATTTGTATAACTGGGTGGGTGTTTTTCATCAACATTCATCTAATGGTGGCATTTTTGTGTCCAATGTTACAAAACTTTTTGTTAATGAGAGGGAAGCATGTTGTGGTAATCTGCTACTGTGCCATATTCTCTACTGGTCACCACTGTGGTCCTATTGTGATGACTCTTTTATAAGCTAAAACTCAACAATTTAGCATTGTGCAATACATATATTCTAGCAGGTCCCTCTAAGCAAGTATGATGATGTGCAATATATGTATTCTAGCAGGTCCTGTTTTAATGTCCTTCTAAGCAAGGATGTGCAGACAAAATTTATACCATGAGCTCCCAATTCCTGATGACAAACATTTATGTAACTCTCACAAACACACTTAAAGGGACAATCTATTCAAAATTAAAGTTTCATGATTCAGATAGGGCATGCGATTTTAAACAAAGTTACAATTTACTTCCGTCATCACATTTGCTTTGTACTTTTGGTATTCTTAGTTGAAAGCTAAACCTAGGTAGACTTATATGCTAAATTTCTAAGCCCCTGAAGGCCGCCTCTTATATGAATGCATTTGAAATAACGGGGCACTCTGCAGAGGTTTAGATACAAGTTAATCACAGAGGTAAAACGTATATTAATATAACCGTGTTGGTTATGCAAAACTGGGGATTGGGTAATAAAGGGATTATCTATCTTCTTAAACAATAAAAAAAATTCTTGAGTAGACTGTCTCTTTAAAATGTAATGTATGTGCGCTTCTCTCTTTGTATGTATGTATATATATATATATATATATATATATATATATATATATATATATATATATATATATATATATATATATATATAGAGAGAGAGAGAGAGAGAGAGGGAGAGAGAGAGGGAGGGAGAGAGAGAGAGAGAGAGAGAGTTGATTTACTAAGTTACTAAACAAAAATTATGGGAACAAACCCGTCCCCTTAAATTATTATTAGGCCACTATTTTACCTAATCTCTAAAAACAGAATATAATTACAACAATATTTGCTGGTTACTTCTCTATCAAATTTTTTTTTTTTTTTTAAAAAAAAGCTGTAGCACAGTCCACACAGAGCTTACTGGGCAATTAAAAGAAGAAACAAACATGGCAGATCCACTTCAATAATTCTTTTAATCCTTCCCATAGACTGCAACCTCCCATTGACTATTCTCATCTATGACACTGACTAAGAATCTGGCCTTTCACATATGCTACTTGTTTGAATTTGTAAGATTACTCTTTAAAGGGACAGTATACACCAATGGTCATAACTGCATGTAATATACACTACTATAAAGAATAATATGCACAGATACCGATCTAAATATTCAGTATAAAACCTTACATAGAAGCTCCCAGTTTAGCACGGTTGATGAGGAAAGCCTGGTAAACCCAGTGAAAGAGGATGGGAAAACAGGAAGAGCAGGCACTACCCCACAAATGAAAAGACAGATAACATTGACCGAAGCCAGCCAAGTCTGTAAACGCATGTATACATCTGACACTTTGGGGGGCTTGGTTAGGAGTCTGAAAATCAGCACAATGTTATTAAAAAATAAGCAAAACTATACATTGTTACAAAAACAATCCCAGATGGGCTATATAAATGGATCATCTACAAAACATTTATGTAAAGAAAAATTGTGTGCACAATGTTCCTTTCAGCTCACAGCTCTTCAGTTTTGTACAGCACTTTACATAAAGCAAGTCTAAAACCCACTGACACTCCCTTTAACTGACTACTTTCAGTAATACTAAACATGTATTGTAACCAGGCTTTCTGATATACCCTTCAGAAATATACACTGAACACAGTCTTATGATAACCTTATGCACACCCCAGGCATTCCTTAAAGGGACAGTACAAAAGACATTTCTGTTGTCTTGCTGTATAATAACAAACATTTTAAAACAAATTAAAAGGGACATGAAACCCAACATTTTTTTTTTTGATTCAGACAGATTACAATTTATTTCTATGATCAAATTTGCTTTATTCTCATGTTATTGTTTGTTGAACATACATCTAGATGGGTAGCGTGCACATGTCTGGAACACTACATGACAGGAAATAGTGCTGCCATCTAGTGCTCTTGCTAATGTATAACATTCTTGCAAAACTGCTGCCATAGTGCTACAGACATGTGCACACTCCATGTTTTTCAACAACAAAATACCAAGAAAAAAATTAAAATTTGATAAAAGAAGTAAAAAAGAAAGTTGTTTAAAATTGTAAGCTCCACCTAAATCATGAACGAAACGATTAGGGTTTTATGTCCCTTTAATATTTTGTTTGCTGCAATTATTTTCAATAACTAAAACCCACCCACCACTTGCCTTAATTCACAGAGCCAGTCTGGGCTTGGGTCTGCTGACAACAATGTTAGCGACGGCCATTATGTTAGTATAAAATGCATTGTTTTGCTGTTATCTGCTAAGGCCAATAAGGGATAGATATGCAGCAGAGTTAGCCTTGCAAAGTCACCAGCTGAACACATTTCCAATTAAGGGAATTAGAATACAGACAATTTTTGAGCTAAATTACATGAAAACTTGACAAAATAAATCATGAAAGAACATTGCAAAGTTGTCGGCACATATTTAAATCTTTTATATAAATATATCAAGGTGTTTCTTTTTCTTTAATACCCTTACAAGTATGCATCCTTAAAACTCCTCTTTGAAAAACCTTTCCTTAAATCAACCACCCACTCTATAAAGAAGTGCTTACACAATTTCATTACATATGCATTTTGACAGTTTTTTACAGTTATACAGTGCTAGTTAATGTGTGTCATACAGATAACATTGTGCTCACTCCCATGGAGTTGTTTATGAGTCTGCACTGAGTGGCTAAAATGCAAGTTTGTAAAAAGCTGAAATAAGGGCGCAGTCTGCAGAGACTTAGATACAAGGTAATCACAGAGATAAATAGTGTTGGTTATGCAAAACTGGGGAATGGGTAATAAAGGGACTATCTTTTTAAATAATAATCATTTTAAGTAGACTGTCCCTTAAAGCATGTATGTTTGTCCCACATTTTGTAAATGTGGGTACATTTCCTATGTAATTTGAAAAATTTGATTATAATTTAATCTTATTTTGAGGCGTTATCTTTTGCACATGCGAGATTATAAAATAACGTTGCCCCTGGCCAATCCCACTATTAGTGACCGTCCCCTGCTCTAAGTTGTTGACTTTATGTAACACACACATTTTCCTTTCAAATGTTTCCCATTATATTAGCCACTAGAGAAGCAAAACTCATAGGTCTGAGGTTACCAGTGTCTTTCATAATGCTTTTAAAATGAGTTACTACATAAGCAATTCTCAAATTACACACAACTCCTGCTAACAGCTACTGGTTAAAGGTGATCAGCTAATGGTGCAGCCACACAGATCAAAGCTCTCTTAAAGCCCTTGGATGACTATTACTTGGATCCATAGTCTTATTCACATCACTCCACCATCTGTATATCTGTAAAAAGAGAAATGCTAATCACAACACCTGAGTTCTTTTATCTCTCCCTGTCTGCTGTAAAGACAGAATTAGCCAATTAGACAGTCTACTATCTGCTTATTTCCTTTCACAAATCTACAGGTAACTTTCTTGAATGTTTCTATCCCACCATCTGGAGTATATTGTTGGCCCTTGCAAATACAACTATTTTTTAATACACATAAAAAATATCCCTACCAAGCTGTCAAACTGCTGTAATAGTGTGGTCCATTCAGGTGATTCGTTCACTGGCAGGGGGCATTTATCATGATTAGGGAAGGTATAGAACACATGCCAACACTTAGTCTGGAACACGGTTTGGACATTCCTAGGGGGAGTTTTGGCATGATTTAAGTGGCCCAGGATTTTAAGAAAGACACACGGACAATAATAGAATTATAAAAGGGAAAAGAGGCAAAATGAAACAGAGCCCCCAATATGACACAATCAGCAAATTGTTGTATAATAAGGACCTCAGTTTTTCTTAACCCTTTCACATACCCCCCCAACTGTCCCGATTTTCACGGGACAGTCCCGATTTTAGGGGTCTGTCCCCCTGTCCCGGGTTGCTAGCCATCTGTCCCGATTTGCCCCATGCATATAGAAAAAAAAAAAAAAATGTTTTAAATTCTATTGGGCCCATACTCAGAAGCAGCTGGCTTTGCTCTCACAGGGTTAGATACCTGTTAGATTCCCTGTGGAAAAGGAATGGTGTGTGGGTTAAGCAGGAGTAAGAAGGCTGTATACACTCTGACCACGGGTAATGGTGACCTCTCTAACCTACCTCTGGTAGTGATGATGTCTAACCCCTGGTGATAATACTAGCATGCCTTCAGTTTTATACAATGAGCAGTGCTAATATCAGGGTAACGAACAGTGGCAGCCGCAGACTGCCAGCTAATGTGCTTGCCAATCCCAGGATCCCATACAATGAATTACAGATACCCATATATGATGTAGTGTGTGTGTATATCTGTATCCATAACTGTGTGTGTGTATCTGCATGTATAAGTTTATGCTATATAGTGTGTGTGTGTCTGCATGTATAAATGTAAGCTATGTAGTGTGTGTATGTGTATCTGCATGTATAAGTGTATGCTATATAGTGTGTGTGTATCTGAATGTATAAGTGTATGCTGCATGTATAAGTGTATGCTATGTAATGTGTGTGTATCTGCATGTATAAGTATATACTATGTAGTGTCTGTTTATCTGCATGTATAAGTGTATGCTATGTAGTGTGTGTGTATCTGCATGTGTAAGTGTATGCTATGTAGTGTGTGTGTGTATCTGCATGTATAAGTGTATGCTATGTAGTGTGTGTATCTGCATGTATAAGTGTATGCTATGTAGTGTGTGTGTGTGTATCTGCATGTATAAGTGTATACTATGTAGTGTGTGTGTATCTGCATGTGTAAGTGTATGCTATGTAGTGTGTGTGTGTGTATCTGCATGTATAAGTGTATGCTATGTAGTGTGTGTGTATCTGCATGTGTAAGTGTATGCTATGTAGTGTGTGTGTGTGTGTATCTGCATGTATAAGTGTATACTATGTAGTGTGTGTGTATCTGCATGTATAAGTGTATTCTATGTAGTGTGTGTGTGTATCTGCATGTATAAGGGTATACTATGTAGTGTCTGTGTATCTGCATGTATAAGTGTATGCTGCATGTATAAGTGTATACTATGTAGTGTCTGTTTATCTGCCTGTATAAGTGTATGCTATGTAGTGTGTGTGTATCTGCATGTTTAAGTGTATGCTATGTAGTGTGTGTGTATCTGCATATATAAGTGTATGCTATGTAGTGTGTGTGTGTATCTGCATGTGTAAGTGTATGCTATGTAGTGTGTGTGTGTATCTGCATGTGTAAGTGTATGCTATGTAGTGTGTGTGTATCTGCATGTGTAAGTGTATGCTATGTAGTGTGTGTGTATCTGCATGTGTAAGTGTATGCTATGTAGTGTGTGTGTTTCTGCATGTATAAGTGTATACTATGTAGTGTGTGTGTGTATCTGCATGTATAAGTGTATACTATGTAGTGTGTGTGTGTATCTGCATGTGTAAGTGTATGCTATGTAGTGTGTGTGTTTCTGCATGTATAAGTGTATACTATGTAGTGTGTGTGTGTATCTGCATGTATAAGTGTATACTATGTAGTATGTGTGTGTATCTGCATGTATAAGTGTATACTATGTAGTGTGCGTGTATCTGCATGTGTAAGTGTATGCTATGTAGTGTGTGTGTGTATCTGCATGTGTAAGTGTATGCTATGTAGTGTGTGTGTATCTGCATGTATAAGTGTATACTATGTAGTGTGTGTGTGTATCTGCATGTGTAAGTGTATGCTATGTAGTGTGCGTGTATCTGCATGTGTAAGTGTATGCTATGTAGTGTGTGTGTGTATCTGCATGTGTAAGTGTATGCTATGTAGTGTGTGTGTATCTGCATGTGTAAGTGTATGCTATGTAGTGTGTGTGTGTATCTGCATGTGTAAGTGTATGCTATGTAGTGTGTGTGTATCTGCATGTATAAGTGTATGCTATGTAGTGTGTGTGTATCTGCATGTGTAAGTGTATGCTATGTAGTGTGTGTGTGTATCTGCATGTGTAAGTGTATGCTATGTAGTGTGTGTGTATCTGCATGTGTAAGTGTGCTACTGTGCATTTTTGCTGACTTTAAAGGCCAGAATCTAGAATATAAATGGGGAATGCAGAGAGCAGTTTTAAAGAATTTATTATTAAATGTCCAATTAAAATAAAAATATTTAGCAATGTCTTTGCAAAGGCTTATTAAATACATAGCTCACATAGCCATACCAGTGGTTTGAGCTTGTGTTTGATTTGCTGCCTAAGTATATTAAAATATGACTTTATTTAGAATTTTATTTATATTACTTTGGTCTTATGATTTTTTTAAGCTCCACCCGCCACAATTCAATTTTTTTGCCGTGGGGGTAGGGGGGTGTCCCCTTTTGAATTTTGAAATGTTGGGAGGTATGCTTTCAGTTTTGAAGATCCAAGATGTATACTATATAGTGTGTGTGTATCTGCATGTGTAAGTGTATGCTATGTAGTGTGTGTGTGTGTATCTGCATGTATAAGTGTATGCTATGTAGTGTGTGTGTATCTGCATGTGTAAGTGTATGCTATGTAGTGTGTGTGTGTGTGTATCTGCATGTATAAGTGTATACTATGTAGTGTGTGTGTATCTGCATGTATAAGTGTATTCTATGTAGTGTGTGTGTGTATCTGCATGTATAAGGGTATACTATGTAGTGTCTGTGTATCTGCATGTATAAGTGTATGCTGCATGTATAAGTGTATACTATGTAGTGTCTGTTTATCTGCCTGTATAAGTGTATGCTATGTAGTGTGTGTGTATCTGCATGTTTAAGTGTATGCTATGTAGTGTGTGTGTATCTGCATATATAAGTGTATGCTATGTAGTGTGTGTGTGTATCTGCATGTGTAAGTGTATGCTATGTAGTGTGTGTGTGTATCTGCATGTGTAAGTGTATGCTATGTAGTGTGTGTGTATCTGCATGTGTAAGTGTATGCTATGTAGTGTGTGTGTATCTGCATGTGCAAGTGTATGCTATGTAGTGTGTGTGTTTCTGCATGTATAAGTGTATACTATGTAGTGTGTGTGTGTATCTGCATGTATAAGTGTATACTATGTAGTGTGTGTGTGTATCTGCATGTGTAAGTGTATGCTATGTAGTGTGTGTGTTTCTGCATGTATAAGTGTATACTATGTAGTGTGTGTGTGTATCTGCATGTATAAGTGTATACTATGTAGTATGTGTGTGTATCTGCATGTATAAGTGTATACTATGTAGTGTGCGTGTATCTGCATGTGTAAGTGTATGCTATGTAGTGTGTGTGTGTATCTGCATGTGTAAGTGTATGCTATGTAGTGTGTGTGTATCTGCATGTATAAGTGTATACTATGTAGTGTGTGTGTGTATCTGCATGTGTAAGTGTATGCTATGTAGTGTGCGTGTATCTGCATGTGTAAGTGTATGCTATGTAGTGTGTGTGTGTATCTGCATGTGTAAGTGTATGCTATGTAGTGTGTGTGTATCTGCATGTGTAAGTGTATGCTATGTAGTGTGTGTGTGTATCTGCATGTGTAAGTGTATGCTATGTAGTGTGTGTGTATCTGCATGTATAAGTGTATGCTATGTAGTGTGTGTGTATCTGCATGTGTAAGTGTATGCTATGTAGTGTGTGTGTGTATCTGCATGTGTAAGTGTATGCTATGTAGTGTGTGTGTATCTGCATGTGTAAGTGTGCTACTGTGCATTTTTGCTGACTTTAAAGGCCAGAATCTAGAATATAAATGGGGAATGCAGAGAGCAGTTTTAAAGAATTTATTATTAAATGTCCAATTAAAATAAAAATATTTAGCAATGTCTTTGCAAAGGCTTATTAAATACATAGCTCACATAGCCATACCAGTGGTTTGAGCTTGTGTTTGATTTGCTGCCTAAGTATATTAAAATATGACTTTATTTAGAATTTTATTTATATTACTTTGGTCTTATGATTTTTTTAAGCTCCACCCGCCACAATTCAATTTTTTTGCCGTGGGGGTAGGGGGGTGTCCCCTTTTGAATTTTGAAATGTTGGGAGGTATGCTTTCAGTTTTGAAGATCCAAGATGGGAATAGCCAGAGATTCACCAACCAGCTCCTCTAAGGAGTTAAAATAAGAGATGTATTTGAAGAGAGCTGGAGATACAGGAGGAAAAACACTGCAATTGTAGCTCAAAAAGTCAGCTGATACAGTTTCAAATGAAGGAGGAAATAGCCCCAATACACAAGCTCAGGTTTGTGCAATACGTCTGGTATGTGGGAAATTAAACAACAATTCTATGATGCATGGATATAAGAATTGTTATTTAATTACAGGCTTGTGAGACCACAAAAAAAGATGTAACAGAAATACATATGAGTATTACAAACAAATCTGCTTAGCTCTTTATTCCTTTTAGCATTGTGTTCAGTTAAATAATTATTTTAAAAAAATATATAAATATAAAAAAAATGTTTCTCGGTGATATTTCCCAACATTGTGTCTGTTTTTCCCCAATGCATACTGGTTTTTACGTGGAAATAACAAGAGCTTCAGGGTATAGTGATCTTTGCTCTGAGTTTTTGACCTGACTTGGCTATTTGTGAAGTGTCATGGGTAAAAGAAAAACACCACAATGCCCAGTGATGATTTATCAAATCCTGTTGACTGAACATCAAAATTGATTTCTCCCCCATAAATGAAAAAATAAATAAAATCATGTCTCAGATAGCCTACAAAACAATACAGGGTTTATACTTAAATATAGCATTTCTAAACAGCAGCATTATTACAAGTTGTTTTGCAAGTTCATAGCAGAAAGCATTTAATAACTGGTGCTACACGAGTGACATATTGCCATAGCTTGTGATGTCTGACGCACAAATAAACAGTTATTAACAGATATAAACAAGAAAGCAATGTATGGCAAGTATGTAAAAGCAGCAGAATTAAATGGGCCTATGGCTATATAAGCTTAAATACGCCTCCTGGTAACATGTCCAGTCTGGTACCACAGGCACAATGGTTTATTAATAAAATATTTTTCCCTTTAAAGTAATTAAACTTAAATTACTCATGATATGATTGCTTAATTATGTATAAAAAAAAGTTACGGCATAGTTTCATTATTCAGTTTGCTTTTCCCTGTACTTCACACCTGAAAACATTTTTTTTCCTCAACTGCCCCAAGTGATACTGTAGCGTATCCTGCAGTTTTTGCTTCGTCAGTGGAAGTGATTAGCACAAACGAGATCAAATAAACATACTCAAGATGTTTTTTTTTTCTGATTCATATTATCCATAAGAAAGATAGAGAGCTGGATGGATGTAAGACAGACGGATGCACAGACTGACCTATGGTAAGATTAGTTAATGTAAGGTTCTACCCACATAGAAAATGCTAAAATATTAACGGACAAGACCAGTACCTTACTGAATTAGCTTTACAAAATAATGCAAAATAAAAAAAACACAACACATATGAACACATTTAAGAAATAAAATTTTTTCCTGCAGCCTTTCAATAGATTAATTTATTAGCAAAGTCTGAACTATATTACATAAGGTTGGCACCTTATTTGTAGCAATTGTTTTTCAAAGGATAAACTCTACCCATCATGTTTCTTATTTAGAACAGCCAATAAGGACTTGAACTTGGTCTGGAGAGGACAGGACTTGCAACTGTTATTTTGTTAACAAAATCTCCATTATTTGGCTTAATCAGAATAAAAGATAAAAATTAGGGAGAGAAATGGTTAAATCTGTGAAGCCTGTCATGGGCTCTTTCAGTTTTCAGGAGTAGAATACCCACAATTTTCAGACTTAAATTATAAAGTATCCTGCAAAGTTGTTTTACTGTGCATATCTAAGCATTTTGTATTACTGTCCCTTTAAATGTAACATTAAACTTATCGCACTAGCTTTGCACCTGGGTTTACAATGTCACAGACCAGTGTCTCTTTGGCATGACCTCCTAACAAGGAGCAAGCTTTTGGATAAAAAATATTATGAAAATGCCTAGTTTACATCTGTAGGCATGACCCAGAACTGTCCCTTCATTACAATCAACTGACAGCTGTTAGGTGTGTCATTAAGAATGGCATATCTGGTGCACATGCTTTGGATGCTGAAATAAATAAAAATAAATAAAAAAAACAGCTTAAACTTCCCACTGAGTGCAGGAAAGGACAACATACACTGCAAAGAAAAAAAATCACTGCGGTAATTTGATGCAATATGGGTTTTAAACTTTTCCAGATGCTGGAGACAGCCTGGGATTAACAAAGATTTGCCTCAACGAATACAGTAAAATCACTTGAGTCCAGGAACTAAAGAACTTCCACATGCAAATAGCAGAAATAATTTCCTGACGTGTTTGTACTCAGATACTCTTGACCACCTGCAAGAAGTCTGCATTGTCCAAAATAAATATTCTTTAGGTAGAAATATTACTGAAATGCTTCCTTAATAAAATCAAAATATCATAAACAAGATGACTCCAAAGGGGTGTATATATATATATATATATATATATATATATATATATGTGTGTGTGTATATATGTATGTGTGTGTATATATGTATGTGTGTGTGTGTATATATCAAAAACAGAAATAGAAAGAGAGGAGGTATATGAGCTTTGTGAGAGTCAAAATCACATTATAATAACTAAAGAGTAAAAGCTCTTTTTTACCTCCACAGTTAGGGAATTCAGCACTCTTTTAGAAACAATTAATCAAATAATCAAGTGACACAGATAACTCAGATGCAAGCTTCAAACAAACTTGTTTATTACACAATGTATAGGGAGAGCTACCACACAATAAAAGTAAACATGCCTAAAATAGAAACAGTCCACGTATATAAATATGAGCATATCTTTGTGCAGAAGAAAAAACTCCTGGCCAGGAAAAAGAAAATATAAGTGTACACTTTAAATCATTCGTTTGTTATTCAGCATAAAAAAACATGGTTTCCTTTGCAGCATTATATGTAACCCGGCATTTAGAAATGGACCGCGGTAAACACTGCACTCAAGGTCCCAGCTGACACGGCAGGACAGAAATGAGAGAGAACTCTTCACTTACTTCCTTTTCCACATATGACCTCACACATCCCCCAGTCACCTTACTGTAAGACTTTAAGGAATGGCCAGTGGCATCAAGGGATCCAAGCAATCATGAAACCTCTGACTCTTTCCCTACCGCTCCACACTCGCAGTTCAGTTTCAGTATGTCCTGACACACCTCCCAGTGTGATGTCACTCCAGGCAAAGGCTGTTACAAGTATTCAAGCCGGTGTTATAAATTTTGTATTGACGCAGACATTCCGGACCTGCGTCACCTCCACTGTTGGAGCACTCACTACGAATGCGCAAGAGGTCCAACCTCGCAAAATCAGCTGTTGAAGTCTAAGCAAAGGGTCAAGGAATTCTATGGGCATTAGACTACCGCGCATGCACACACAGGCCGACTCCTCACGATCAGCTTAATAAACTGCATCAGAGGGTCTATGATTTCTACAGGTGAGTTGCCTTCAGTGCGCATGCGTAAAATGCAAAAAAAAAAACATACACAAAGGGCCACTACTCCTTACTAATTGTTCTTGACCTATCCGCTGCTTTTGACACAGTCGACCATCCTCTCCTCCTAAAAATACTACATTCATTTGACATCCGAGACACAGCCTATGCCTCTCTCAGTTAGAGTACCGCAAGGCTCTATCTTGGGCCCCTTGCTTTTCTCTCTCTATACATCCTCCCTTGGAAAACTTATAGCCTCCTTTGGATTCCAGTACCACTTATATGCTGATGATACCCAAATCTATCTTTCCTCTACTGATATCTCTCCCTCTTTACTCAACCAAATTTCCAACTGCCTCTCTGCAATTTACTCTTGGATGTCTTCACACTACCTTCAACTTAATCTGTCCAAAACTGAGCTGCTTCTTATTCCCCCCTCTTCAAGACATCCAACACCTGACATTTATCTGACAGTGGGAGACTATATTCTCAACACCTCACCCCAGGTCTGCTGTCTTGGGGTCACACTAGACTCAGAGCTCATATTCAACCCACATATACAAGCACTTACCAAATCCTGTCGTTCACACCTACGCAACATTTCCAGAATTTGTCCCTTCCTTACTCAAAAAACTACAAAAATACTTATTCATTCCCTCATTTTGTCACGCATTGATTATTGCAATCTACTCCTAAATGGCCTTTCAAAACACAGCCTCTCCTCCTTCCAATCTATTATGAATGCTTCTGCTAGACTCATCCACCTAAGTTGCCGATCTACATCAGCTGCTCCTCTCTGCCAGTCTCTACACTGGCTCCCCATACACTCCAGAATACAATTTAAAGTATTAACCCTAACTTACAAAGCACTAAACAGTCTAACTCCCAACTATATTTCCTCTCTCATCGTGAAATATTCCCCACCCCGTCCTCTTCGATCAACCTCTGAACTACGTCTCTCCACTCCTGTTATCTCTACGTCCCACTCCTGCCTTCAAGACTTCACACGTGCTGCTCCTGTCCTCTGGAACTCTCTACCCCACTCCATAAGACTGTCTCCAACCTTGTATAGCTTCAGACGATCCTTGAAAACCCACCTATTCAGAGAGGCGTGCCATCTCTCCTCCATCCCTCATCTGAACCAAACTAATACATAAATTGCCTGACTCACTGCTGCAACTACAACCAATGTAACAAGCTACCCCAACCTTATGTCTCTGCACCCTAAACCTGTAGACTGTGAGCTCTCCGGAGCAGGGCCCTCTTCCTTCTCTACTAGATTTGTTTAGTTTTGTTATGTTTTGTATTTTATCAAAAATTTTTGTCATTGTATACCCCTATTATTGTACCCAGCACTACGGAATTTAGCGGCACTATACTAATAAATGATGATAATAATAATAACTTTTAAAAATATAATAAAATATGTGAAGCCCAAATTTTCAAATGTTACAGTAAAGGACATATTCCATAAAACAACTTCATGTAAGTGTCGTGTGGCCCCACGAAATGTAATGGTTGTGTATTGTACGATCCAGCCTGTGTACCCCCTGAGTCTAGACAACCGTTACATTTCGTGGGCCCACATGACACTGTTACATGACGTTTTACGTGCAACTCGCTTGTACAAATCCTGGACATGAGCAGTCGGGCCGTGTGCGCATGCGCAATGAAGTCTAATGCCCATAGAATTCCTCAACCCTTTGCTTAGACTAAAACAGCTGATTTTGCGAGGTTGGGCCTCTTGCGCATGCGCAGTGAGTGCCACACACCTCCAACAGCTGATGTCACATCACCGGAAGTGACGCGGGTCCGGAATTTTTATGCGTCGAGACAAAATTTACCAGTTCAGGTAACACATGTCAAAGGATTAACGCTGTATCCAAACAGTTCATATGCACGAATAGGTTGTCACTGTAAATTTTCCAAAGTCGGTAGAACCTCCCAGGGCAACAGATAGCACTTATGCTATCTGTTGCCCTGGGAAGTTCTACCCACTTTGACAACTTTACAGTGACTGCCTATGCGTGCATATGATGCATATATACAGTTTGGATACAGCATTAATCCTTTGACATGTGTTACCTGAACCGGCTTGATTACTTGTAACAGCCTTTGCCTGGAGGGACATCACACTGGGAGGTGTGTCAGGACATACTGAAGCTGAACTGCGAGTGTGGAGCGGCAGGGAAAGAGTCCGAGGTCTCACGATTGCTTGGATCCCTTGATGCCACTGACCATTCCTTAAAGTCTTACAGTAAGGTGACTGGGGATGTGTGAGGTCATATGTGGAAAAGGAAGTGAAGAGTTCCCTCTCCTTTCTGTCCTGCCGTGTCAGCTGGGACCTTGAGTGCAGTGTTTACTGCGGTCCATTTCTAAATGCCGGGTTACATATAATGCTGCAAAGGCAACCATGTTTTTTTATGCTGAATAACAAATGAATGATTTAAAGTGTACACTTATATTTTCTTTTTCCTGGCCAGGAATTTTTTCTTGTGCACAAAGATATGCTCATGTTTATATACGTGGACTGTTTCTATTTTAGGCATGTTTACTTTTATTGTGTGGTAGCTCTGCCTATACATTGTGTAATAAACAAGTTTGTTTGAAGCTTGCATCTGAGTTATCGGTGTCACATGATTATTTGATTAATTGTTTCTAAAAGAGTGCTGAATTCCCTAACTGTGGAGGTAAAAAAGAGCTTTTACTCTTTAGTTATTATAATGTGATTTTGACTCTCACAATTTTTTCTTATTTATATATATATATATATATATATATACACACACACTCACTCTGTGTGTGTGTGTGTGTGAATATATATATATATATATATATATATATATATATATATATATATATATATATATATATATATAAATTTCCCCCAGTCCTGGAGATTTAAGAAATTTGACTTTTTTTGTATCTTAAAGGGAGTCTACTCTAGAATAGTTATTGTTTAAAAAGATAGATAATCCCTATATTACCCATTCCCCAGTTTTGCATAACCAACACAGTTATATTAATATACTTTTTTACCTCTGTGATTAACTTGTATCTCAGCCTCTTCAGACTGCCCCTTATTTTAGTTCTTTTGACAGACTTGCATTTTAGCCAATCAGTGCTGACTCCTAGGTAACTCCAAGGCAATGAGCACAATGTTATATATATCCTGGTTTCTCAACAGCCAGGCTGCAGCCCGGTACTAAGACATGTCATTCCCCCACTACATGACCACTGATCTTTATGGCACACATCAACTCCCACTGTCTAGCTGTAAAAAACTGTCAAACTAAGATAAGAGGCAGCCTTCAAGGTCTTAGAAATAAGCATAAAAGTCTAAGTAGGTTTAGCTTTCAACAAAGAATACCAAAAGAACAAAGCAAATTTGATGATATAAGTAAATAGGAATGTTGTTTAAATTGCATACCCTATCTAAATCATGAAAGTTTAATTTTGACTAGACTGTCCCTTTAATTTAAGGGATTAAAGGGAAAAAAAACATTTTCTTTTGTGATAGAGCATATCATTTTAAAAATGTGAAGATATGGCGTTTGATATAGCCGATTAAGCCTGTAGTATCACTACCTATACTTAAAGTTTATATACCTAGGTATAGGCTATTGAGAAAATATGTAAACACAGCCAGCAGAAGAAATTACATTCACAGTGGGAGGTGGAAGAGATAAAGCTCTAAAAACATAATTTATGTAAGAACTTACCTGATAAATTCATTTCTTTCATATTAGCAAGAGTCCATGAGCTAGTGAAGTATGGGATATACATTCCTACCAGGAGGGGCAAAGTTTCCCAAACCTTAAAATGCCTATAAATACACCCCTCACCACACCCACAATTCAGTTTAACGAATAGCCAAGAAGTGGGGTGATAAAAAAGGAGCGAAAGCATCAAAATAAGGAATTGGAATAATTGTGATTTATACAAAAAAATCATAACCACCACAAAAAATGGGTGGGCCTCATGGACTCTTGCTAATATGAAAGAAATTAATTTATCAGGTAAGTTCTTACATAAATTATGTTTTCTTTCATGTAATTAGCAAGAATCCATGAGCTAGTGACGTATGGGATAATAAATACCCAAGATGTGGAACTTCCACACAAGAGTCACTAGAGAGGGAGGGATAAAATAAAGACAGCCAATTCCGCTGAAAAATAATAATCCACAACCCAAATCAAAAGTTTTAATCTCAATAATGAAAAAAACTGAAATTATAAGCAGAAGAATCAAACTGAAACAGCTGCCTGAAGTACTTTTCTACCAAAAACTGTTTCAGAAGAAGAAAACACATCAAAATGGTAGAATTTAGTAAAAGTATGCAAAGAAGACCAAGTAGCTGCTTTGCAAATCTGATCAACAGAAGCTTCATTCCTAAACGCCCAGGAAGTAGAAACTGACCTAGTAGAATGAGCCGTAATTCTTTGAGGCGGGGATTTACCAGACTCTACATAAGCATGATGAATCAAGACTTTAACCAAGACGCCAAAGAAATGGCTCAAACAAGAAGTCTTTCTAAAATCTTTAGTAGCTTCAACATAATATTTCAAAGCTCTTACTACATCCAAAGAATGTAAAGATCTCTCCTTTGAATTCTTAGGATTAGGACACAATGAAGGAACAACAATTTCTCTATTAATGTTGTTAGAATTCACAACCTTAGGTAAAAATTTAAATGAAGTCCGCAACACTGCCTTATCCTGATGAAAAATCAGAAAAGGAGATTCACAAGAAAGAGCAGATAATTCAGAAACTCTTCTAGCAGAAGAGATGGCCAAAAGGAACAAAACTTTCCAAGAAAGTAATTTAATGTCCAGAGAATGCATAGGTTCAAACGGAGGAGCTTGTAAAGCCCTCAGAACCAAATTAAGACTCCAAGGAGGAGAGATTGACTTAATGACAGGTTTGATGCGAACCAAAGCCTGTACAAAACAATGAATATCAGGAAGATTAGCAATCTTTCTGTGAAAAAGAACAGAGAGAACAGAGATTTGTCCTTTCAAGGAACTTGCAGACAAACCTTTATCCAAACCATCCTGAAGAAACTGTAAAATTCTAGGAATTCTAAAAGAATGCCAGGAGAATTTATGAGAAGAACACCAAGAAATATAAGTCTTCCAGACTCGATAATAAATCTTCCTAGACACAGATTTACGAGCCTGTAACATAGTATTAATTACTGAGTCAGAGAAACCTCTATGACTAAGAATCAAGCGTTCAATTTCCATACCTTCAAATTTAATGATTTGAGATCCTGATGGAAAAAAGGGCCTTGAGATAGAAGGTCTGGTCTTAACGGAAGAGTCCACGGTTGGCAACTGGCCATCCGAATGAGATCCACATACCAAAACCTGTGAGGCCATGCTGGAGCCACCAGCAGTACAAACGAACGTTCCATTAGAATTTTGGAAATCACTTTTGGAAGAAGAACTAGAGGCGGAAAGATATAGGCAGGATGATAATTCCAAGGAAGCGACAACGCGTCCACTGCCTCCGCCTGAGGATCCCTGGATCTGGACAGATACCTGGGAAGTTTCTTGTTTAGATGAGAGGCCAACAGATCTATTTCTGGAAGTCCCCAGATTTGAACAATCTGAAGAAATACCTCTGGGTGAAGGGACCAATCGCCCGGATGTAACGTCTGGCGACTGAGATAATCCGCTTCCCAAAAGTCTACACCTGGGATGTGAACCGCAGAGATTAGACAGGAGCTGGATTCCGCCCATACAAGTATCCGAGATACTTCTTTCATAGCCTGAGGACTGTGAGTCCCACCCTGATGATTGACATATGCCACGGTTGTGACATTGTCTGTCTGAAAACAAATAAACGATTCTCTCTTCAGAAGAGGCCAGAACTGAAGAGCTCTGAAAATCGCACGGAGTTCCAAAATGTTTATCGGTAATCTCGCCTCCTGAGATTCCCAAACCCCCTGTGCCGTCAGAGATCCCCATACAGCTCCCCAACCTGACAGACATCTGTTGAGATCACAGTCCAGGTTGGACGAACAAAAGAAGCCCCTTGGACTAAACGATGGTGATCTATCCACCACGTCAGAGTGTGTCGTACATTGGGATTTAAGGATATTAATTGTGATAACTTTGTATAATCCCTGCACCATTGGTTCAGCATACAAAGCTGAAGAGGTCGCATGTGAAAACGAGCAAAAGGGATTGCGTCCGATGCAGCAGTCATGAGACCTAGAATTTCCATGCATAAAGCTACCGAAGGGAATGATTGAGACTGAAGGTTTCGACAGGCTGAAACCAATTTCAGACATCTCTTTTCTGTTAGAGACAAGGTCATGGACACTGAATCTATTTGAAAACCCAAAAAGGTTACCTTTGTCTGAGGAATCAACGAACTCTTTGGTAAATTGATCCTCCAACCATGTCTTTGAAGAAACGACACAAGTTGATTCGTATGAGATTCTGCAGAATGTGAAGACTGAGCAAGTACCAAGATATCGTCCAAATAAGGAAATACCGCAATACCCTGTTCTCTGATTACAGAGAGAAGGGCACCGAGAACCTTTGAAAAGATCCTTGGAGCTGTTGCTAGGCCAAACGGAAGGGCCAAAAACTGGTAATGCTTGTCTAGAAAAGAGAATCTCAGAAACTGAAAGTGATCTGGATGAATCGGAATATGAAGATATGCATCCTGTAAATCTATTGTGGACATATAATGCCCTTGCTGAACAAAAGGCAGAATAGTCCTTATAGTCACCATTTTGAATGTTGGTATCCTTACATAACGATTCAATATCTTTAGATCCAGAACTGGTCTGAAGGAATTCTCCTTCTTTGGTACAATGAATACATTTGAGTAAAACCCCAGACCCTGTTCCAGGACTGGAACTGGCACAATTACTCCAGCCAACTCTAGATCTGAAACACATTTCAGAAATGCCTGAGCCGTCACTGGGTTTATTGGAATGCGAGAGAGAAAAAAATCTCTTCGCAGGTGGCCTTACCTTGAAACCTATTCTGTACCCTTGTGAAACAATGTTCTGAATCCAAAGACTGTGAATCGAATTGATCCAAATGTCTTTGAAAAATCGTAACCTGCCCCCTTTCAGCTGTGCTGGAATGAGGGCCGCACCTTCATGTGGACTTGGGAGCTGGTTTTGACTTTCTAAAAGGCTTGGATTTATTCCAGATTGGAGAAGGTTTCCAAACAGAAACCGTTCCTTTAGGGGAAGGGTCAGGCTTCTGTTCCTTATTCTGACGAAAGGAACAAAAACGATTATCAGCCCTATATTTACCTTTAGATTTTTTGTCCTGAGGCAAAAAAGTTCCTTTCCCCCCCCAGTAACAGTTGAAATAATAGAATCCAACTGGGAACCAAATAATTTATTACCTTGGAAAGAAAGAGAAAGCAAAGTTGACTTAGAAGACATATCTGCATTCCAAGTTTTAAGCCATAAAGCTCTTCTAGCTAAAGACATATACCTGACATCAACTCTAATGATATCAAAGATGGCATCACAAATAAAGTTATTAGCATGTTGAAGAAGTTTAACAATGCTATGAGTATTATGGTCTGATACTTGTTGTGCTAAAGCCTCCAACCAAAAGGTGGAAGCGGCAGCAACATCAGCCAAAGAAATAGCAGGCCTAAGAAGATTACCTGAACATAAATAAGCTTTCCTTAGAAATGATTCAATCTTCCTATCTAAAGGATCCTTAAAGGAAGTACTATCTGCCGTAGGAATAGTAGTACGTTTAGCAAGAGTAGAGATAGCCCCATCAACTTTAGGGATTTTGTACAGGTAATGGTATATTACTAATGGAAATACTATCTGCATTAGCAAGCTTATCATGACATTCATCACAAACTACAGCCGGAGGAACAGTTACCACAAGTTTACAACAAATGCACTTAAATTTGGTAGAACCAGCATCAGGCAGCGTCTTTCCAGAAGTAGATTCTGATCCAGGGTCAATCTGAGACATCTTGCAATATGTAATAGAAAAAACAACATATAAAGCAAAATTATCAAATTCCTTAAATGACAGTTTCAGGAATGGGAAAAAATGCCAATGAACAAGCCTCTAGCAACCAGAAGCAATGAAAAATGACACTGAAATAATGTTAAAAAAAAAAAAGGTGGAGACAAGAATGACGCCCACATTTTTTAGCGCCAAAAAAGACGCCACATTATTGGCGCCTTAATTTTTTTGGCGCCAAGAATGACGCCACATCCGGTGACGCCGACATTTTTGGCGCAAAACGTAAAAAAAAATATGACGCAATCACGAACAACTTCCGGCGTCAAGTATGATGCCGGAAATGAAAAAAAAAAATTGCGCCAAAAAAGTCCGCGCCAAGAATGAAGCAATAAATTGAAGCATTTTCAGCCCCCGCGAGCCTAACAGCCCACAGGGAAAAAAGTCAATTTGAAACAATTTTTAAGGTAAGAAAAAAATTGATTATTCATATGCATTATCCCAAATAATGAAACTGACTGTCTGAAATAAGGAATATTGATCATCCTGAATCAAGGCAAATATAAGTTTAAAGACATATATTTAGAACTTAATATATAAAGTGCTCAACCATAGCTTAGAGTGTCACAAAAAATAAGACTTACTTACCCCAGGACACTCATCTACATATAGTAGATAGCCAAACCAGTACTGAAACGAGAATCAGTAGAGGTAATGGTATATAAGAGTATATCGTCGATCTGAAAAGGGAGGTAAGAGATGAATCTCTACGACCGATAACAGAGAACCTATGAAATAGATCCCGTAGAAGGAGACCATTGAATTCAAATAGGCAATACTCTCTTCACATCCCTCTGACATTCACTGCACTTTGAGAGGAAAACCTGGCTCCAGCCTGCTGCGAAGCGCATATCAACGTAGAATCTAGCACAAACTTACTTCACCACCTCCACGGGAGGCAAAGTTTGTAAAACTGAATTGTGGGTGTGGTGAGGGGTGTATTTATAGGCATTTTAAGGTTCAGTGGCGTCACTAGGGTTGGTGTCACCCGGTGCAGTAAGTCATGGTGTCACCACCCCCCCCAGAAAGCAGACACACACAAAAACACAGGCAAACACACAAACACTCAGACACACTTAAAAACATACTCGGATGCATACACAAATACTCGGAAACACACTCAGACACACACACAAAAACACTGAGACACACACATACAAAATATGTAAACTGCACTGCATTAATTATGAAGCTCATGCCTAGAACATCAAATGAAAGATAAACAGAGCACTCTAAAATAAATCACTGAAGAAAAGGTTTAGGCGAGCAAACTATGAAAATTCTGCTCTCTGACTCTGTTCCAAGTCTGTCAGTGCACAGCCCTGGGCCGCATGTGACTGAGCAGTGAGCACAGATAGGCAGGCAGGTTTAGGCTAGCAGCGCAACTTTGCAAGCCCCACGGTACACCCACAACATTCATAGTGAAATTGGGCAGGGGAGGAGCAAAGTACAAACAAGCAAAAGCAGCCGGGAAAACTATTTGTTGAAATTGCAGCACTGGCTCAAGGGGCAAAAAAATTGTGTGTCTACAACTTCCCTAGTCCCACTAATGTTCACAAATGCCAGCCTCTAATAAAATAATCTATGCATCTCAACATTGTATTTCTTTGAATTTCAATAAAATTTAAAAAAAAAAAAAATTTTTTTTGGTGTCACCTCCTGGAGGGTGTCACCCAGGTGCGGCCCGCACCCCCCTAGTGACGCCACTGTTAAGGTTTGGGAAACTTTGCCCCTCCTGGTAGGAATGTATATCCCATACGTCACTAGCTCATGGACTCTTGTTAATTACATGAAAGAAATGTTTATTTTAAAATTGTTCTTTCTTTGTATTATACAGAGGCAAAGATAAGAAAGGGAAGCATTTGAGTGATAAGATAAAGAGATCTGATCTGTCAGCAAGCCAAGCCTATTTTGATGGGTTGTGGTTTCAAAGAGCAAATCCAGCTATGTATTTTGTAAAAAGAAGCAAAAATGAGGGATCTCTCATACATTTAATATGCTGCAGCTGGTATAACATGTCATGGAGAACAAATTCAAGGAAAAACTATTTTACAGTGAACTGTCTCTTTAACCATTAACTTACAATAATACACACACAAAGACAGAGCTGTTCAAGCAATATGTTATATAATGTGCTTTGGATGATGTTCGTGTAGTTCCAGATCTGTGTGCACTGAAATTAATTGTTGATAAGTGATACAATATATTGAGCTTAAAATAACTGATTATAAAAATGTATAATAGATGCTAAGATTACACACATTGTATCCCTATGGTCCGCTTCTAAATGAAGGTGATTTGAGTAAAAGAAAGTGAGTGGGTACATCCCTTGGTTTAAAGCTACAGGTGTAAGGGGTTACGGTATGGTCTATAATTAAGGCATAGCTGTACTGCCGAAACGCGTAAGACCGACCCTGCTTACACCTCCCACTAATATTTGGAAATAAAGTAGTCTCTTTTTTAAGCAATCTGGACCGAACTCTCTTTTTTTTTGAACTGTTGGATTCATACTCTGTAATAAAGATTGCTGGATTATAGTGCTGTGAAGCCTTTTTGCTTTTCTGATATTTTGGAGGCCTGCAGCGGGCCTCTTCTTTTCACGTGCACTATTTATGGGACTTTGCTGATTCCAGTTTTTGTACTAGAGAGAGTTGGGTTAAAGGGACAGTCTAGTCCAAAATAAACTTTCATGATTCATATAGAGAATGTAATTTTAAACAATTTTCCAATTTACTTTTATCACCAATTTTGCTTTGTTCTCTTGGTATTCTTAGTTGAAAGCTAAACCTAGGAGATTCTTATGCTAATTTCTAAGCCCTTGAAGGCCGCCTCTTCTCTCAGGGTATTTTGACAGCTTTTCACCACTAGAGGGTGTTAGTTAATGTGTGTCATATAGATAATACTGTGCTCACGCATATGGAGTTCAGGTGAGCCAGCTCTGATTGGCTAAAATGGATGTCTGTCAAAAGAACTTAAATTATTAGGGGGCAGTTTGCAGAGGCGTAGATACAAGGTAATCACAGAGGTAAAAAGCGTATTTATATAACTGTGGGAATGGGTGATAAATGGATTATCTATCTTTTTAAACAATAAAAATCCTGGTGTAGACTGTCCCTTTAAGACCGCAAGGTCACTTCTATTGCAAACGGCAACATGAATAACTTTCAACCTTAGAAGTACTTAGCCTGGCGGTAATCAAGGCCCTAGAACAATAAATCCATGTTAAGCTGGTCTTGACACAGGCTGCTTCTTGGCGGAGCCCAGCTACCATGCATAGGATGGAACAATTCTTGTTCAGCTGAGATCTGTGACCCACCACACTCTAGGAGGCCAACCACCAGGCATGATCCTGGGGATGTCGCTCCCTCCTTAAAGTGACACTAAATCCAATTTTTTTCTTTAATGATTCTGATAGAGCATGCAATTTTAAGCAACTTTCTATTATACTCCTATTAATTTTTCTTCGTTCTCTTGTTATCTTTATTTAAAAAGCAGGAATGTAATGCTTAGGAGCCGACCCATTTTAGGTTCAGCACCCTGGATATAGCTTCCTTATTGGTAACTACATTCAGCCAACCAATAAGCAAGCGTAACCCAGGTTCTGAAACAAAAATGGGCCAGCTCCTAAGCTTTATATTCCTGCTTTTTAAATAAATATAGCAAGAGAACAAAGAAAAATAGATAATAGGAGTAAATTAGAAAGTTGCTTAAAATTGCATCCTCTCTATCTGAATCATTAAATATTTTTTTTGAATTTAGTATCCCTTTAATGGCAATCACTCACATGTTAGGACAATACCCTGAATCTAGACAGCGCACCAAACTAGGATGTAAGGGAAGGACAACTCAGAAACAAAGGGACCCTAGAAGGTCAATTCTTAAAGGGACAGTCTACACCAGAATTTTTATGGTTTTGCATAACCAACACAGTTATATTAATATACTTTTAACCTCTGTGATTATCTTGTATCTAAGCCTCTGCAAACTGCCCCTTTAGTTCAGTTCTTTTGACAGACTTGCAGTTTAGCCAATCAGTGCCTGCTCCCAGATAACTTCATGTGCACAAGCACAGTGTTATCTATATGAAACACGTGAACTAACACCCTCTAGTGGTGAAAAACTGTTAAAATGCATTCTGAAAAGAGGTGGCCTTCAAGGTCTAAGAAATTAGTATATGAACCTCCTAGGTTAAGCTTTCAACTAAGAAAACCAAGAGAACAAAGCAAAATTGGTGATAAAAGTAAATTGGAAAATTGTTTAAAATGACATGCTCTATCTGAATCATGAAAGTTTTTTTGGCCTAGACTGTCCCTTTAAAGCATGACCTGCTAATGGGAGTGAAAATAACAACTCTGGGCTTAGCATCTCTAGTTTAACTAAGCATGAGAGAGCCAGAACAACTAAGCGTCCCTAATGGAAGTCACTACTCGCATGCCAACCAAAACAAGCAAAAGAGAATGAGGCCTAACAACCCATAACATTTATACAGGTGAGTAGCCACCCCCTTCAATTACAACAATGTTACTAACACCGCCAGCTCACTCCCATAGAAGCCTTAAGGGGATACTAAACCCACATTTTTTATTTTATGGTTCAGGTAGAGCATGTCATTTTAAGCAACTTTCTAATTGACTCCTATTATCAGTTTCTTCGTTCTCTTGGTATCTTTATTTGAAAAGGCTACATTTAGCCACCAATCAGCAAGCGCTACCCAGGTGCAGAACCTAAAATGGGCCGGCTACTAAGCTTTCATTCCTTTTCAAATAAAGATACCAAGAAACAAAGAAAATTTGATTACAGGAGTAAATTAGAAAGTTGCTTAAAATTGCATGTTCTATCTGAATCATAAAAGAAAAAATGTGAGTTCAGTATTCCTTAGATTCACACAAAAAAATCATAGTTGTGCTAAGGGCAAGCAATCAAGGACGTTTTTAAGTATTTATTCCTTTTTTGGAGAATTTTCAATCCGTATGCATTCAGCCTGGCTTTTATGTTCTATTAATGGGTATTACATCCTACAAAACATTATCAGATAGTGTATAGTTGTGGAAATATGTTCTTAAAGGAATGTAAGTATCTTAAAAACAGACCTTACATATTTAATGTTTACTAACATTAAGCAACAGCCTCTTTAACAAAAATAATACAGCTAAACCTTGAAGGATGCACATTCTACTGAACAGTGTGGCACCTAGTGAACCCTTCACACTAATGCTGCTATTTCATTACGGAGACTTCTGTACTCACTGATGCTTGTTCTCCCTGCACAACACTAAGGACTGCAATTAACATCCTTTCCCCTCGCTCTCTCGGCTGAGTGGTCCTTGCCACACTGAAATAGGCTTTACTAACGGTCATGATTTAGGCAAATATTAAGATCATTTGATTGAATGACAAATGTTTATCTCTAACTAAACATAACCGCTCTTTTCAAAAGGTTTTATTTAAACTCTTACAAAAACCTGTTAATAGGTTCATTTTCTATTTAGCATCAGATTAGTAAGTGTTGTACCGACTATTTCGCTTTGTACAACGTCTAACTGTATAGTCAGCGTTCTACAAATAACAAGCTGCACATGGGCCCAAATAAACAAAATCTCTCATTCACACTTCCACAGTGATTCTTGAACAAAACTGGATGATTTTGTGTCATCGCATCCTGTCATGAAGCAAACTTAGCATGAGTGCAACTGAATGCCAGCTCCCACTGTGGCTCCATATAAAATGACACTAATTAGGCAGCACGGCATCAGACGCTTGTATGTAACTTAATTACAAGGCTCTTCAAAGTTTCCTACGCTTCTCCTTGGCTCTCTGAGACATTACAATGGGTGCCTGCTGCAGCCTCAATACACTGCCAAATCATAAACAAAACATCTATTAGCACTTTGTATTAAGACCATTTTCCCCCCGTAGCAGTAATTACTGCTGTGTCCTACCAGAGACGAGTCACTTTAAGGCCTCAACTCTGACAAGCTGTTCTGTTCCTATTCTCCTCCTGCCCGCATGTCAAGCCCCCTTGATTTTCATTTTTCTCATTTCCTTCGTTCTAATAAGCAGAAATCAATGTATAAATCTAAGTAATGAAAACAGTCAGACCTCTTGGAAAATGTCATATTCCTCCTAGAGAGCGGTGTGCATATCATTTCTACACAGAGTGCTCTGTCAATCAAAGGTTCACAGCTTCTGTGACAGCACAGACTATCTGACATGATTAAGCCTCTTCAGTGGATTGGTGGGGGTGCAATGTGTAATGCAGAAATGGACAGTATATCCCCTTGGCACTGAAGAGGTTAAAGGTGGGGGTAAAAAAAAATATATACCAAGTGTCACACAGGCTGTAACTGCTCTAGCATTACAATTTACTGATTTGCCCCCTTAATCTTGTTCTGCAGAATGACACCACATGGTGCATTTTGATAAATAATTCATAAGCAGGTGAAATAAAGGGGAGAATGGTAAGATGGAAAAAAAAATGACACAAGGAAAAAAACGATGGGCTACCGTCCTCTACATCAGAGACAAATGCAAATAAGACTTTTTTTTGTCAAATGTAGAGAATTTAATGAAGAAAAAAATGCTTAAAAATAAAAAACACATACACAGTGCAAAGATGTGACATTTAGCGGAAATGTCACAGCCTATCTTCAAATATGAATGCATGCTGTCAGGTGTTTGACTCCAGACTATGTCTTAAATGGCTGGATGGGCCAAGGGAGGGAGAACAAGCGACACTTATTATCCTTTA
The DNA here is from genome assembly GCF_027579735.1 of Bombina bombina. Lineage (NCBI taxonomy): Eukaryota > Metazoa > Chordata > Amphibia > Anura > Bombinatoridae > Bombina > Bombina bombina. Next base: position 739,322,725 of record NC_069503.1, on the reverse strand, counting down.
GCTGTTTATCTGTGTACTCGTTTGTGATTTATGCAGGATAAGTACTAGTCACTAGAACATGAACTCCCATTAAGACATATTCTAGATTTTACAGTAAACATTTCCCAGCCCCTAAAATAACAATGCTGCTATAATCAACAGATTCAGTCCTCTGACCACATTGTCATTCGGGTGATTATCTTCAAATCAATAGCAATAAACCGTAGCGACACATTTTCCCTAACCGGGGCCCCTAATTCATTATGCAGTGGGAAGCAGCATCTCTGTATAACAGTGGTATACCGCGAGTCAAATGGAAGGAGATTACACATCTTATACAAGGATCCAGGTGTTTCTGGGGGTCAAGTGAGCTATGATGTACTAGGAATTTTATCTTCACTAATTGGCAGTTATTTCTCAGCAGTGCCGCTGAACACGGCCTGCTGCTGTAAACAGAAATGTAGAACTTTTCACCTATTTTTAAACACACTCTGATAATGAAGGGAATGTAAAAACTTGCAAAACTTGGACATTATTTTGGTATCTACAGCACAGAAAAGCTAGTTACTTAAATAAAACATTATTTACAGAGGTGTACAGCGAGTGTGGTCATACGCTGTAATCATCATACTCTTAAATCACCTTAAAGGGACAGTACACTGTCAAATTGTTTTTATATGAATGACTTGTTATACCAGCTGCAGAGTATAAAATGTATGAGAAATTGCATTTTCAGGTTTATTTGTTTATACGAAGTAGCTGGTTTTGTGCTTTTAAACCACAGCCTATTACTATGGGTTGAGCTTCAGGTAATATCAGATCTCATTATGTTATCACTTTGTCAAATAAGTGTGATAAAAATGCAAGATAGAAGTGATAAATAGTAACACAAATCTATATTAAATATAGACAATTATGTAAAGTTCATATAAGGATATATGGATTCTTCCTGAAAATCTTCAATCTTCTGATTTTTCTTGTTTGATCCTCATAAAAAATAAAAGATATGCCACATAGCGTAACTCTGTAACCTTATTGCAGTGCAGAATGTGTATATGCAAATGATTACTCACATGGGATGGAGCTATAACCAAGCTCAGGTGAATGCGCACACCCACTTTTATACTGTTGGGTAAGCAGTTACTTGTACAGGATATTTGGATAAAAGGATTTATTAAAATACAAATATAAAAAGCGTCACAAGAGCTGCTGAGAACACCATGTACAACAGGATTGGCAATACAATGTAGTAATTGCTCAAATTGAGCTAAACACAATACCAGAGACCGTGGTAAGGAGTGCAGAAACTGAACCACACAACCTCCCCCTTAAGAGTCCAGTATATGTTGCTCTCCTTATTGGTGTGCAGATACTTGGAAGGACGCCAGGGAACGATGTATCCGACGTACGTTTCGCTAATGAGCTTTATCAAGGAATGGTGTGCGCATGTCCAAAGACCTTATTTGAGTCCTTCAGATTCGTTAAACCGGATATCCGGTATCTAGTCCTCCATTTTGGAAGTGGGCATGGAGTCTCATTTGAGGTCAAAATCGGGCTGTCTCAAAGTGTAGATGTTTCAAGTAAAGACTTTAAACAATATATATGCATTAACATCAGTTAAGGGCAATCATATTTAACAAACAGTACTCACTTATAAGCATACCGAAATCAATTTACTGAGATAGTTTTCTCTAGCGAGTTTAATATATACCATATCGGTAAATAGCATTTACATCATCAATGAATAATATTTACAATTAGTGTATACCATATCGGTAAAGAACATTCATATCAATTTCTAATATTCTGATATTTCTATTCTTATCTAAACCAGAATTATCTGCATTCGTATTAGTTATTCTAAATAGGGACCTACCCTCTTAGTGATAGCATCAAAGCCCTAAATCAATAATGTATAAATAGATAGTTCTCTACACACAATTAATGCTATTTAATAGCATTATTCAAATGAACAATAGGTAAGGATTTATAATCTCAGACCCGATATTATTCTTGTTGTTACTGATTAATTTTCTTAGCAGTTTAATATTGATACATTTGTATCCTAAGACAAATGAAGGGTTACATGTTATTGGTTATTAAGAAGATTTGTTGGAGGGTGTGTTAATGAACTTATAAGAAATGATGTAGCTCAAAATCCTTGTTAAGGCCGTTAGGTATGAAACTGTCCATAATAAGGATCCATTTCATCTCTAGGCGACCCAACTGATTCTGTATGTCTCCTCCTCTCCACCCATATTCTACCTTCCTAATGCCTAAAAATTTGAGGTCCTCTATTCTTCTATTATGTTTTCTATCAAAGTGTGCCGATAATGAGTGTTTCTGAAAACCCTTTTCTATATTATAAATATGCTCATTTAATCTGGTTTTGAGAAGCCTAGAAGTGCGACCTATATAAATTAGATTGCACGTGCAGCGTAACATGTATATTACATTCTTACTGTTACATGTGATGAACTGATTAATAGATGAGTGCAGAAATATAGCGCTAATAACTAAAGTAGACCTAGGCCACTCTAAGAACAATCACCCCTAGATTGTCACAAGTATACAAAAGTAGAAAAAATAAGAGGGCGCTGAAGCTAAGATCCCACCACACTTAGTAAAAAAATATTAAAGACAATGGTTGGAAAATAAATCACTTTACTTAACATATAATTCATATAATAATACAAGATAAAGATAAAAAGACAAGAGAAAAAAGGGACGTCTCCCTTAATAAAAAATAAAAATAAATTGAATTGCCACCTTTAAAAGATAAAATTGTGTGCTAGAGTTAGTTAAAATATTTACTTATATTCAATGAGCGTTATTCATCCAGTGATGATGGCTACACTTTAATGAGTAGCTACTCTTTTGAAACAATGTTCATTGTATGAGCCGATCAAAGAGAAAGACGTGTTACTGTCCATAAAACAGTTATAACATAGAGAAATTGTATTATTATTCCTTGTGTGACTCTCTATGTTATAGTTCAAACAGTCAGAATACACACCTTGGAGTAAAGATGAATAGCGATCTTTTATAAAAACTCACACTGTCGGATGTATAGCAGGTAAGCGATTTCCTCCAATGTTGTTTTGTTCTTTTCACTTGCTGGAGCTGAACCAGGTCAGCGTGTATGGAAACTGCTTGTCAGTGCAATGTGCTTAGCTGTTTGTTTCCGAAGGTGAGAAATGGAATCCACAGACCCGCACTTAGCGTGAATCACGCGCGGGTTTAAAAATTCTTCTAGGTACCTAGATAAGAGATAAGATAACAGTCCTTTGTGGGGAACAACTGGAGATCAGTCTACGCGTTTCGCCCGTTAACAGGGCTTTATCAAGATGCCGGTATGTTCCCGGGACAGAGTTTAAATATTCGTCAAAGTGTGCTGATTGGTGTGACGCTTTCCAGTAAAAGGTGGAATTTTATCCCAACTTCTAATGATTTTGCTTAAGGTGGTATATTTAGTTAAGACCAGACGATCATACTTGCTTTCCAGAAATTGGTGTTGAGGCTTGTAGAGGTGTGATGTTATTAGGTGAAGTATTTTTTGCGCTCAAAGAAATATAAATTTGTAATAAATTAGAAATAAAGGTGGCAAAACCTTAGGTGGTCTTTCATATTAAATGGAAATTTTTTTTTTTTAAATTGATTTAAGTAGTATATAAAATCAGACAGACATTTATATAATTTCATTAATTCTAAAAATTCAATGTGTTCTAGTTCAAGATTTAAAAATATAGAGAATGGAAAATTGAAAATGACAATCGTATAAAAATTAATTTTAATTCTATTTCAGTTTTGTTCAATACTCGTTAGGAAATCTAATCCTAAATAAATTGGGCTAAACTCATAGAAAGGTTGAAACCGTAGGTTTTTTATATATATTGTCAAGGATACCTAACATAGTTTTTTATCTATTGCATTATATTAGAATTGGTTTAAAATTTTTATACATAATTTGTGGTCATATCATAAAACTAAGGTGGGTTTTTTTTATTATATCAGAGTTAAAATTGGTACATTTTAAAAAAAAAAAAAAAAAAAAAATTTTTTTTTTTTTTTTTTTGTTGTTAAATTTTGACTCCTAGAAAGGGGGACAGGTCTATTTCAGAATTAAGGCCTCGGGGGAAGAGGGTATCGAATTTATAGATTAGTTCCGCTTCTTTTTTTAGTAGCTTACTTCCAAAGTCACCCCCTCTCCAATCACCTCTGACCTTACATATTCCCCAGAATTTTAAATCCTGTATTTTATTTTTGTGTATCTCTCTGAAGTGTTTGTATAAATGAGTGTCTAGATTCCCCTTTTCAATATTGCAGAGATGTTCTCTGATCCTATCACGTAAAAGTCTAGTTGTTTCTCCAATATAGAAAAGGTCACATGAACATTTTAAAAGATATATGATGCCTTTATTTGAACATCTGATTGTGTCTTTAATTTTAAAATTTTCGTTTGTACCTGTTATCTGAATGGAGCTAATTTTGCTGCTATATTTACACGCCCTACAGGAAATACAGGGGAAAAAACCTTTCAGGTTATTACCTCTAAGATCTTGATCTATCATAGTGGTGTTTTCTTTTTGTAAAACACTAGGAGCAAGGATTTGTTTTAAATTCCTAGCTTTCCTAAAGATGATTTTTGGTTTATATGCTAAGTGGTCTCCTATCAAGGGATCTTTTTTAACTATATGCCAATGTTTTGTAATTATTTTCCGTAATGCTTGGTGGTCATCGTTATAGTTTGTAATTAATGCTACATCATATTCATTTTTATTATCTCTTATGTCCAATGTGTTTTTCTCTTTATATTGTAAGAGAGAATTTCGTTCAGTGGTCCTAGCTCTTGTCATAGCTCCTTCTAATTCTTGTTCACTGTAACCTCTTTCATGAATCTTTGTTGAAGAACATTTACTTGGGTTTCGAAGTCTATTAACCTTGAACAATTTTTCTTAATTCTAAGGTACTGGCCTATAGGTATATTATCTTTCCATCTCTCATGATGGCAACTCTTTTTGTGGACATACCCATTACAATCTACTTGCTTAAAGAACGTCCTGGTAGCTAAACTACTTTCATCTGCAAATATTTCTAAATCTAAAAAGGAAATGGAAGTCTTACTGTATTGATAGGTGAAATGGAGATTTTTATCATTATTATTCATTATTTGGAAGAACAATTTTAAATTTTCCTCAGAACCCTTCCATATAATTAGTATATCATCTATATACCTTTGAAGAGCACGAGGTCCGCGCCAAAATCATGTGATCTAAGGAAATTTTCTTCCCAGTCTCCCATGAATAATTAGCCATAACTTGGCGCGAACCCTCGTGCCCATCGCGGTACCCTCTAATTGAAGATAATATTTTCCATTGAACTCAAAATAATTATTTTCTAATATAAATTTTATTCCCTTTAAAATAAACTGTCTAAGATGTATATCTATGTCTTTGTCTAATTCAAGGGTATTTTCAATGGCCTTAAGGCCCTGTTCATGGTCAATAATTGTGTAAAGGGATGTAACATCACTAGTGGCAAGTATATAATTGTCTTCCCATTTGATTTTTTCTACTAATTGTAGTACTTGAGTAGAATCTTTGAGGTAGGTTTTTAAATTTTTCACATATTTCTGAAGGAAAAATGTCCACATATCTGGAAAGGTTGGATGTTATAGAACCTATTCCAGATATAATGGGTCTCCCCGGAGGATTAGTACCTAGAAGAATTTTTAAACCCCCGCGCGTGATTCACGCTAAGTGCGGGTCTGTGCACTGACAAGCAGTTTCCATACACGCTGACCTGGTTCAGCTCCAGCAAGTGAAAAGAACAAAACACATTGGAGGAAATCGCTTACCCTGATATACATCCGACAGTGTGAGTTTTTATAAAAGATCGCTATTCATCTTTACCTCCAAGGAGTGTGTATTCTGACTGTTTGAACTATAACATAGAGAGTCACCACAAGGAATTAATAATACAATTTCTCTATGTTATAACTGTTTTATGGACAGTAACCGTCTTTCTCTTTGATCGGCTCATACAATGAACATTGTTTCAAAAGAGTAGCTACTCATTAAAGTGTAGCCATCATCACTGGATGAATAAACGCTCATTGAATATAAGTAAATATTTTAACTAACTCTAGCACACAATTTTATCTTTTAAAGGTGGCAATTCAATTTATTTTATTTTTTATTAAGGGAGACGTCCCTTTTTTCTCTTGTCTTTTTATCTTTATCTTGTATTATTATATGAATTATATGTTAAGTAAGTGATTTATTTTCCAACCATTGTCTTTAATATTTTTTTACTAAGTGTGGTGGGAATCTTAGCTTCAGCGCCCTCTTATTTTTTCTACTTATGAACTGATTAATATCATAGTTTTTACTACCATCAGTGGAATAAAATTTCTTACATAATCTAGGTCCCTTTCTCATTCTCTTGCAGGCATTACAGAACTAGCACCTTCTAATCCCACTTGGGGAGATGGTAACCAGTTTTTGTTTAAACTTGTATCTTCTGTCTTCTTTATCTTGTGTGAGAGTTGTAATTTTAAGTTTGGAACCTTTTTTAAACATTATATTAGGTCTATCTCCTATAAATTCTGTTAGGCTTGGGTCTCTAATAAAATGCCCCAATGTTTTTGTATAATCTCTCTAACTTCTTTACTTTGAGTACTATGTTGTAAAATTAGTCTACTTCTGAGTTGTCCTTATCCATTTTTGGTATACAATTACTCTTATGTTTATATTGCAATAAATTTCGCAACTCTTCTATTTTTTCTTCTAGAAAGGTGCTGGAATAGTTTTTTTCTATGAATAGTCCGATTGTAAAAAACAATATTCCGGAATCTAATAAATATAGACATGCAGAAGTCAAAAATAAATCTTTGTTCAATCCCACACAATATAAGTCAGCCCCAATGGAAACATTTTTGGAATTAGTCCATAGGGATATCAAACATCTTAAAACAAATTATACATCTAATTTGACTAAGGAGGAACAGATAGCATTAAAAGAACTACAGGATAATAACGATATAGTGGTGAAGCCGGCCGATAAGGGCGGAGGCACAGTTATAATGGATAGAAATAAATATAATGAAGAATGTCTCAGACAATTGAATGATACAAGTACATACAAAAAATTAGATTCAAATCCTATATTTGTCTATAAAAAAAGAATTGAAAGATATCTAAATGAAGGGCTAAAGGAAAGTATTTTAAATAAGAAGGAATATCAGTATATATGTAATCAATTCCCTAAGACTGCCAGTTTTTATGTACTCCCCAAGATTCATAAAGATCTAAAAAAAAAACCAGGGAGGCCTATCGTGTCTGGGGTCAATTCACATACTAGCAATCTTTCTGCATATATAGATTCATTCTTGCAAACATATGTCAAAAATACTAAATCGTACTTTAAAAAAACACTATCAGCATATTGAATGATTTAGAAAACATTAAATGGAATAAAGATTGGTTGCTAGTCACTGGAGACGTAACATCTCTTTATACCATAATAGATAAAGAATTGGGCATTACTTCAGTACAAAATATTTTAAAAGAAGACACTACACTTGACCCTAAACAACTACAGTTTATTTTAGATGGGATTAGGATCATACTTGAAACCAACTATTTTGGTTCAATAAAGAATACTATCTACAGATAAGGTGGAACGGCGATGGGCACCAGATTTGCGCCCAGTTATGCCAATCTATACATGGCTAATTGGGAAAATCTATACATCTTTAATTCCCCCTGGGCGCAATATCTGGTGTCCTATCGTCGTTACATAGACGATCTGTTCCTGATTTGGTCAGGAACCGAGTGTCCAATTAAATGAATTTAAAGAGTACCTGAAAAATAATGAGTTTTAATATAGCATTAACATGGAATCAGAGCAGAACTAGAGTAGAGTTTCTTGATTTAGAAATTTACATAGAAAATAATATATTAAAAACGAAAAACTTTTTTAAAAGCATTGATGTAAACAACTATATTAGTTTAAACAGTTGTCATCAAAGACACTGGCTAAATAATATACCAAAGGGACAATTTGTCCGTCTTAGACGTAACTGTAGGGATGAAGATGTTTTTCAAACACAATCTAAAATACTAAAGAAAGGTTCATAGAAAAAACCTATTCCAGCACCTTTCTAGAAGAAAAAAAATAGAAGAAGTTGCGAAACTTGATAGGAAGAATTTATTGCAATATAAACATAAGAGTAATTGTATACCAAAAATGGATAAGGATAACTCAGGAAGTAGACTAATTTTACAACATAGTACTCAAAGTAAAGAAGTTAGAGAGATTATACAAAAACATTGGGGCATTTATATTTAGAGACCAAGCCTAACAGAATTTATAGGAGACAGACCTAATATAATGTTTAAAAAGGTTCCAAACTTAAAATTACAAACTCTCACACAAGATAAAGAAGACAGAAGATACAAGTTTAAACAAAAACTGGTTACCATCTCCCCAAGCGGGATTTAGAAGGTGCCAGTTCTGTAATGCCTGCAAGAGAATGAGAAAGGGACCTAGATTATGTAAGAAATTTTATTCACTGATGGTAGTAAAAACTATGATATTAATCCGTTCATCACATGTAACAGTAAGAATGTAATATACATGTTACGCTGCACGTGCAATCTAATTTATATAGGTCGCACTTCTAGGCTTCTCAAACCAGATTAAATGAGCATATTTATAATATAGAAAAGGGTTTTCAGAAACACTCATTATCGGCACACTTTGATAGAAACATAATAGAAGAATAGAGGACCTCAAATTTTTAGGCATTAGGAAGGTAGAATATGGGTGGAGAGGAGGAGACATACAGAATCAGTTGGGTCGCCTAGAGATGAAATGGATCCATATTATGGACAGTTTCATACCTAAACGGCCTTAACAAGGATTTTGAGCTACATCATTTCTTATAAGTTCATTAACACACCCTCCAACAAATCTTCTTAATAACCAATAACATGTAACCCTTCATTTGTCTTAGGATACAAATGTATCAATATTAAACTGCTAAGAAAATTAATCAGTAACAACAAGAATAATATCGGGTCTGAGATTATAATCCTTACCTATTGTTCATTTGAATAATGCTATTAAATAGCATTAATTGTGTGTAGAGAACTATCTATTTATACATTATTGATTTAGGGCTTTGATGCTATCACTAAGAGGGTAGGTCCCTATTTAGAATAACTAATACGAATGCAGATAATTCTGGTTTAGATAAGAATAGAAATATCAGAATATTAGAAATTGATATGAATGTTCTTTACCCAATATGGTATACACTATTGTAAATATTATTCATTGATGATGTAAATGCTATTTTACCGATATGGTATATATTAAACTCGCTAGAGAAAAACTATCTCAGTAAATTGATTTCGGTATGCTTATAAGTGAGTACTGTTTGTTAAATATGATTGCCCCTTAACTGATGTTGATGCATATATATTGTTTAAAGTCTTTACTTGAAACATCTACACTTTGAGACAGCCCCGATTTTGACCTCAAATGAGACTCCATGCCCACTTCCAAATGGAGGACTAGATACCGGATATCCGGTTTAACTAATCTGAAGGGACTCAAATAAGGTCTTTGGACATGCGCACACCATTTCCTTGTTAAAGCTCATTAGCAAAACGTAAGTCGGATACATCGTTCCCTGGCGTCCTTCCAAGTATCTGCACACCAATAAGGAGAGCAACATATACTGGACTCTTAAGGGGGAGGTTGTGTGGTTCAGTTTCTGCACTCCTTACCACGGTCTCTGGTATTGTGTTTAGCTCAATTTGAGCAATTACTACATTGTATTGCCAATCCTGTTGTACATGGTGTTCTCAGCAGCTCTTGTGACGCTTTTTATATTTGTATTTTAATAAATCCTTTTATCCAAATATCCTGTACAAGTAACCTGCTTACCCAACAGTATAAAAGTAGGGTGTGCACATTCACCTGAGCTTGGTATAGCTCCATCCCATGTGAGTAATCATTTGCTATATAACATTCTGCATTGCAATAAGGTTAACAGAGTTACGCTATGTGGCATATCTTTTCTTTTTTATGAGGGATCAAACAAGAAAAATCAGAAGATTGAAGATTTTCAGGAAGAATCCATATATCCTTATATGAACTTTACATAATTGTCTATATTTAATATAGATTTGTGTTACTATTTATCACTTCTATCTTGCATTTTTATCACACTTATTTGACATTTCCTCTTTTTGTGATACTATGGTATTTGTTATCACTTTGTGTACACAGACTTGCTTCCTTATCTTATATTTGTCTAGAAAACTAAAGCTCAATACTTAGAGAGAACAATGGAAAATAATCATTTTATTACTTAACTATCATGCCCCCCACTGAGAGTGTAATCTCTTTTGTTGGCTGTGTTTACTTAGGCTATTCAATAGCTGAGACTCCAGTATAGAAACTTTCAGTATAGGTTGGGATACCACAGGCTAAATGCCAAAATAGGGGTAAAGGAGCTACTTGTAAACCATTCAAAACACTCCAGCAGGTAAAATTAATCATTGGGAACAATTTAAAGGGGAGAAAGTTTTTGGGTGAATTGTCCCTTTAAACCTTTCACTGCTGAACTTCTGTCACATCTGAAGTTAAAGGGACATTAAACCGAAATTTTTTCTTTCATTATTCAGATAGAGAATACCATTTTAAACAACTTTCTAATTTACTTCTATTATCTAATTTGCTTCATTCTCTTGATATTCTTTCCTGAAAAGCATATCTAGATAGGCTCAGTAGCTCCTGGCTGCACATAGATGCCTCATCTGATTGGCTCACCTGTGTGCATTGCTATTTATTTAACTAAGGATATCTAAAGAATAAAGCAAATTAGATTACCATTCACCATCAGAAAGGTTAAAATTAGATTCAGTTTTACAGCATACTTTATAGCAGCAGCATAAGACATTCTTCTATAATTTTTCAGTCAAACCTTTTTTTTATTTTTATTCAGATTTAGCATGAAAAGCACCAAATTAAAGCGCAATAGTAATTGGCAATTAAAATATTTATATGTGTGTGTGTGCATGTTTTTATTTGTAAAGTATCTTATACTTTATAACAATTATGATAAAATAGATAGCGAATACAATGTTCCATATATTTGGATGCTACACAATGCTAGAAAATATGATACTGCCAGGTGAGTTTATTAATATGACAAGAAGCATGGTAAATTATCTATCGCAATCACCGGCTACAGAGGGTATCAATAGGCCTCATATATGAGGTTTGCAGTATGTGCGGTAAATGGATACAATGGGAAGTCATGATATGCTGCATTGTAAGGGGGTGGTCTCCAAAATTACAACCTCATGCCATCTACGTGCCTTATCATGGGAGCTCTGAAAAAGTACCTCATGCTTATTAAAAACCTTCCAAGGCCTGCTGACCTTTAAAACAATACGTTTTCAAAGGGATGGCCACTAGATTGCTTGGGGGAGGTGAGTTTTTCTGAAGCACAATCAGTTTCCGCAACATGTTCAGCAGCCACCTGCATCTTAGAGTGGCAGCAAACTGTATTCCTAAAGAGCAAATTCAAATAAATACCCATTTGCTCCTCTCTGTGGTGCCTGAGCTGAGATAGGTGCTCAGTGAGAGCTACAGCCCCCGTGTACAAAGCAATTAAGAAGTATTGTTGGTTTTGGGTAGATTAGCCATTGCAGGTGACGTCTCCAAGCCATGATCCTCCGCACCCAAGGGTTTACTATATAAGGTCTAGTAGAGTAAAATGTTAAAGCACAGGAAATATTTCTATCATAACTAGATATTCAACAATGAATTTAAATCCAAGACTACTACATAGGGCCAAAAGAGAGGGCTCCATAGGCGTCGCTACAGGGGGCAATGGGGGGGGCAATTGCTCCTCCTAGAAAATTATTTGCCCCCCTGTGTGCCCCCCACAGGCCGGTGCTTGCATAAAGCCATCTAGGAAACCGCTGAGTGTAACTTGTTCTTGGATTATATACACACACACACATATATATATATATATATGTATGTGTGTGTGCGTGTGTGTATTTTTATACATACAGTATGGGACTAACTAGAAACTGCATGCATGGCTCTTCAAATCTTAAAACCAAGCGGGAGCACCAGGGTAAAAATTTACTAAGACATTTACATTAAAAAAAATAATTTAAATCATAAAGAAGCTTAGCCAATACACTTGACACTTTTTAGTCCCAGAGTGCTCCTACTAATGTTTGAAGCACATGCAGTTGCAAAGGCTTCAGCACCCTACTTAAACTTCTGAGACCTATAGAAACACTGGAGATATATAGTTAGGTCAATTAAAAGGACATTGTACATAAATATTTTGTAGACTATTTATATAGCCCATCTAGGAGTGTTTTTGTAACAATGTATAGTTTTGCCTATTTTTTTTTTTCTTTATTAGTGTTCAGCATATTACATTCAAGCAGTTATTTGCGCCATACAAGACACATATTAAACATAAACATTGTTTAAATCCACATTGTTAATTCCAGCTAGATTAATAATCTCTAAATTGACAATACCGTAATAATATTGACATATGTAACTTACAACTTAAGCAATTAAGGAGTTATCAATTTGATCCAAACAAGAACATTGTTCAACCCCATACTTAACTACCTTGTTAATACAACCAAAATTGGTAATCACTAAATTAACAGTTAATAACCCAATCATACTATTAGCGTATTCTCACTTACAATTGAACCAAATTAAGTAGCTATGACCTTAGTTATCTATTTTATGCTGCTGAATCATTTTTCCCCCCTAAACTACGCTCTACTCATACCCACTACAGCCTCCAATAACCATGAACCAACCAAAAAACAAAAACAAAACAAAACAGAAAAAAAAAAAAAAAGGAAAAGGGAGGGAAGGGAGAGGGCTACTACCTATCCCTTTTCCATGCTAACCAATTACCAAATCCCCAAAAGTACCAGTTCTGAATTTTGAAAGGGAAGTATTATATGATCAATTTCCGAAGTCGGAAGTGATTTAATAAATGCTGCCCATTTGCTGAAAAATTGTTTAATATCAGATTCTTTATCTATATTAGTATCTCGCTGTTCTAATATACATTGCTTCTTAAGATAATTTTTAATCTCTGACACAGTTGGTAACTCTCTTGTTTTCCATTTCTTAAAGATTAGATACCTAGCCGCCAGAAGAGATGAGATTATTAATTTTTCACTGAGCTGATGTTCTTCCTGATTTTTTAAACAAAACAAAACAAAACCTGACTCAGTGATAACACCAGAGGGGAGATCTTAAGTGATACATTCATCCAGAATTCTAGTTTACGCCAAAACTGTCTGATCAATGGACAGTTCCAGAGCGTATGTATCAAATCTGCGGCCATAACAGAACATTTAGGATGAAATGTGGGTTTCGAAGCTTGTGCCCTTTTTCAGGAGTATAATAAAATTTGTGTAGAAGTTTAAGGTGTGCTTCCCTCTAGGTAGCTGAGAGAGTAGTCTGTGATACTTTATGGATGGAAGTTTGTATAAATTTAGTGTCAATGTTATCTTGTGGCAACATTAGATTCCATTCATGGGCAGTTTTTCCAAGAATATGATTCCCTTTTCCAGCTCCCACAGTTTTGCCTATTTTTAAATAACATTATGATTTAGTGGTGAAAATAATAAGTGCCCCCCTATAAATTGTTCCTAGAGTCGCCACTGGAGGGCTAGAAGCAAAAAAAACTAACATTTGCAATATCTACAGTATTGAAATCTTATTACGTCCTGTAACACTAATAAGAAATAAACAAATCCCTCTGTGATGCTTTTCTAACATTACTGCTGCTCTTTCAGATTTCCTCACTCACGTTTGTAGCATTTCTACTAATTCCAATTCTAATTTCCTAATTATGGTTGTTACTTCCAAAGGGAAAGTTGGATTCCTTTGATAAGTCTTTGCCATCTAGTGTAAATACAACTGGATAACTGGCAGCCATTCATGTTTAAAAAACAGCGAAGACAAAGCTTTGTGACAGGAAAAAAAAAAGGCGGCTAAATCAGTCTGTCATTTTACCTATACACGTGAAACATTTAGATTTTATTCTTAACCCCAACTGTCAACATTTTAAGCCAGTTAACAGTTAAATGCAGAGTGGCATAGAAGCAGTGGGATGAGGTGTGGCCTACAGTGTCATTGTACCACACCTTTACCGTGCCGGAACCACTGCTTTCTTGTTTCATTTCATTCAACTTCATGTCAAATTACAACCTCTTCCTTTTATATTTCTGTAAACACAAATAAATAATACTAATATTAATTTCTTCTGCTAAATTACCATGATTATTAATGATGGTCAAATAGAAATGATAAATATTGCAAGAATAATTTCATTTTTGTACAAAATGTAAAGGCAATTTATAGATGTGTTTCTGTAAATGTACAGGGCCCATGTTTGTATTATTGTACAGTAAAGTATGCTGACTTGTTCTAACCATAACTACCAGTGCAATTATTTCTAGCATTTTAACGCTACTGTCATTGAACCATTTAATAATAAATGCTTGATATAATTATTTTTCAAAGCAAAGATTTGCCGGAGTAGAATATAAAAAATAAAAATAAAATAAAAAAAGGGACAGTCAACACAAAAATTGTTATTGTTTAAAAAGATAATAATGCCTTTACTACCCATTCTCCAGCTTTGCACAACCAACATTGTTTTATTAATATACTTTATAACCTTTAAACCTCTAAATTTATTTTTTCCTGTGTTTCTAAGCCACTACAGACAACCTCGTATCGCATGCTTTTGTATTTGCTTTTCACAACAGGGGAGTGCTAGTTCATGTGAACCATATTGATAACATTGTGCTCATGCCTGTGGGTTGTTGATGACGCTGCACTAATTTGCTTAAAAGGACATGAAACCCAAAAATTTTCTTTCATGATTTAGATAGATTATACATTTTAAAACAACTTTCCAATTTACTACTCTAATCAATTTTGCTTGGTACCTTTTATTGAAGAAGCAACAATGCACTCCTGTGAGAAAGCTGAACACATTTGTAAGCCAATGAAAATGGGCATACAAGTTCATCCACCAATCAGCAGCTAGCTCCAAGCTCCTGAGCCTATCTAGATATGCTTTTCAACAAAGCATGTCAAGGGAAAAAAGGAAATTATATAATAGAAGTACATTGGAAAGTTGTTTAAAATTGTATGCTTTGTCGGAATCATGAAAGACAAATTTTGTGTTTCATGTCCCTTTAAATGCAAGTCAATAGATAATAAATAAAAAGCCACGTGATCAGGGGGCTGTCAGAAGAGGCTTAGATACAAGGTAATCACAGAGGTAAAAAGTGTATTAATATAGCCATGTCTTTTGTGCAAAGCTGGGGAATGGGTAATAAAGGGATTATCTATCTTTTTAAACAATAAAACATTTTGAGTTGACTGTCCCTTTAAATATATAGTCTCCATAAAGTTGTGGGCACCACAATGTTGAAACGTAGGTATCCTTTCTCATTTATTTTTCCTGTTGAGGCCAGTTAAGGACATTTATAAATGAGCTGATAAAGTAACTACCTCATAGGGTATAATGTCCCTTTAAATGCTTTTCTTTAGCATTCTACAAAGTGAAATGTATCTGCCATGTCAGTGTTACTCCTTATATTACATTTGTCAGTTTGTCCTTTATAGAATTTAGAACAGAGTCTTTTGTATATGGGTACTAGTATACTACAAAAGTTGTTCGTTCAAAATATTTTTTTTTACCAATTTAATACATTTTTAAATACCCTATTTGAAAAGAAAAAAGAATAAAAAAATGTGTGTGTCCCTATAAATAGTCTTAAAGGGACAATAAACCCAGAAAAAAAAAAACTTATCTTCAATCGAAATATCGATATATTTTAAATAATTATCTAATTAGCATTGTTTGGCAAAGTATTACCGTTTATTAGTAATCCGATATTGAAAATAGATTTATTTCCAAACCCACCGACAGCTATTATTTTCCATCCTCAAATCCTGAACGATAACCCAGGTTATCAAAATGGCGATTTTTTGATGCTATGCACATGCGCGATATCCCAGCATGTCATACTCGACGCCACTCACAGCAAGTGTGGTAACAGTGATACAACATATGCATGACAACGAATCGCAATGCGCATGCGCCTGGTGACGTCATCACATAATGATATGCACGAAATAGGAATACGATTGGAAATTGAGTTAGGTTGTGGATGGCCCATATTAGAGGGTTGGCTATAATGACGTCCTCTACGAAAAATATAATTTAATTTTATAGTTTTTAGTTAAGTGATGCAATATACACGTTATTGATTGGAAATTGATATTCAGGTTGTGGCCAAAAACTGAAAGTTTTGGAATCCTTTAAAGAAATGTACTGGTACGTGTATGCTTGCTCTGTTCTGTGTTTTAAGTTTGGAGCAGGTGCTTTACGGTCCCTTAAAGGGACATTGTAGGGGAAAAATCTAAGAATTAGAGCATGTCATTTTTGCACTACTTACCGTGATATTAAACACACAAATAAAGGCCTGCTCAGGAGCCCCAAGCATTGTAGTCATTAGGCGATGGCCTTTGCAAATTGGCTATTCCATGCTGGGGCCAGCAACTCTCTGTAGCTTCCAAACATCTGTGTGTTTGATCCTTTTGCGGGGATGAGCACATAAGAGTTCCAGGTAAGTAGTACAAAAGGTATATGTCTAATAAATTAGAATATGTAATCTTCCACTACAGTAGCCCTTTAAAAGAAAATCAACATCATAATTAATTATAAACTTACCAATATTTACTTAGTTTGTAGATTAAATAATGTTATCATTTGTATAGTGGCTCAAAATTCGGCAAAATTAATGTAAATTGGTCTGAATTAACATGTTTGGGATAAAGCTTTCCCCAATATGGCAATTATATCAACTTGTACATTAAATATAATATTTAAAAAAACGTTTTTAATAATTTCTGGGTTGCAAACCTAAAAATTATTTGTATTTGTCAGTTTCCCCTTGACATAAATGACATGCAAAACAGTATTCACATACTAATGAGCTTGGGTTCTAGGAAAGCACAAATAAATACAAAATACTACATCTTCAATAATTAGTTCAGAGTTAATATGAAGTTTGTTACAGGCCATCTAGATTTTTTTTTACTTTCTTCAGAGTGATTGCCGTATGTTCACCATTTAAGAGTTAATAGTATTTCTAACTACAAACTGTAAATTAGAGATGCTGCAAACAAGAAGCCTCAAATATTCCCTAAAGACAGCCATGCTTGTTAGCAGCAATAATGCAGATTTGATTGCAATGTCTCGCACTTTGGTATAATATGCAATTACTTAAAAAGGTCTATTTTCCTGGGTTTTTTTATGTACAGGAAAAATTAGCTGAAGCTTCCAACTGTGACAGAAATTACAGTTATCTAAGAAGTACAGATGGTGTAAAAAACTCAATCTAAGAAAACGTGATTAGCAGACCGAAAAAACGGTAAACACAGTCACCTTTGTTTTAGATGTGGCTGAACCACTCAGTAAACAAACTATTCAAAATGTATCTTCTAAAATCCAACTCCCAAAAATATAAATAAAATTATTGGAAGTGTTCTCTCAAAAACAATTTTACACCAAATATCAAGGAAATTTCCCAACCTTATGCGTCTTGCTAAACATTAGCAAATAGATAACAGGAATCATGTCATCATCAATGATGAAATTACATGATATTGTTCAACGAAAACACTATTATTACTCAATTCCGGCACACAAACTCAATGAAATGGATATAACATGGTATTACAATGAATTTATTATAATGAAGACTATGCATTTTGGAACTATAATGGAAAACTGTCACAGGTGTTTATTCCACTCCGTTAGAAGAGCATTATAAATCAATCTGTATGAGTTTTCAAATTCAACACCTTTCCAATCCATAAGAAAAACTGTTTTTTTCGATGGTTTGCTAATTTTTAATTTAAAAGGTACAGTCTACTCCAGAATTTACATTGTTTAAAAAGATAGATAATCCCTTTATTACCCATTCCCCAGTTTTGCATAACCAGCACAGTTATATTAATATACTTTTTACCTCTGTGATACCCTTGTATCTAAGCCTCAGCAGATTGCCCCCTTATCTCAGTTCTTTTTACAGACGTGCATTTTAACCAATCAGTGATGACTTAAATAACTACACTGGGGTGAGCACAATGTCACACACAAACTAGCACTGTCTAACTGAGAAAAACTGTCAAAATGTACTGATATAAGAGGCAGTTTTAACATTTTAGAAATCAGTTTGAGCCTACCTAGGTTTAGCTTTCAGCAAAGAATAAAATAGAACAAAGCAAATTTGATGATAAAAGTAAATTGTAAAGTTGTTTAAAATTGCATACCCTATCTGGATAATGAAAGTTTAATTTTGACTAGACTGTCCCTTTAAGTTGACTTTGGGAAACCAAACAGCTGCCTTCTAATCTTCTTGCATGATTTTTGAATTACTCTAGTTCAACAACTTTGACCACTAGAAAATCCTTGTTGACCTGTATCAAATGGCATATCCTATTTTATGCTTTCACATATGTGCAGCTCAAATTTGATTAAATAGAATTGTTTCATGGTTTATAGCTCAAATCAAATTTTAAACAATAAAACTCTCATACAACTAAAATACGTTCATTAGAATATTTCATCCATGAATGAAATTAAGTGTCTGAATGTTAAAAAAATAAAAAGTAATACAATAGTATGGAATGCACGTGATGAATTGATATCACTGGTTAAGAAATATGATAAATAAATAACATCAAATGAATCAGCTCTCGTGTTTTAGATTATGTCATGTATCAATTGCTTCTGTGTAGGTCTATAAAAAAAAAAACACCCACTTTAAAAACAATGAAAAATAGTTTTGAATAGTTTTCTGGATTTTAACAAATATAAATATAAGAAAAACAGAACTATCAGGTGTATTATTATATTATAAGTAATTTAGACTTGTAAACCAATTAAAATGGCAATGTTTCTAAGAATTTTACATAGAAAAAGAAGCCAAAAAACACCTCAAATGAGTTTAAAGATTTTGTATGGAACATGCTGATACATTGGAATGGGAGACTAAAGATTTAAATAAATTTAAAATTTGAATGTGAACTCTGAACTGTCAACAAGCCAAACGACAATAGCTAAACACAGCTAAGATGGAATCCACCACTTATTTAGTCCTATCTTCAAAAATGGACGTTTTGGCATGCAACAATCTCACAAGACTCTATTCCTCAACAATAAGATTAACCTGTTGAGTGCAGGAGGAGAGTTAGTTTATACCATTATTTTGCTACTAAAGACAAGTCCAGTCTCTATAAATTCGTCCTTCCTGCACATAAAACTTATTTCTGTTGTTTTTTATGTCACACAGGGTTTGATGTTTTTTAACTCAATGGAATGCAATGGATTTTCAACACAAATAATCTTACTCAATACTGATGGATTGCAGGTTTAAAGGGACACTGTACCCAAATTTTTTCTTTCGTGATTCAGACAGAGCATGACATTTTAAGCAACTCTCTAATTTACTCATATTATCAATTTTTCTTCATTCTCTTGCTATCTTTATATAAAAAAGAAGGCATCTAAGCTATTTTCTTGGTTCAGTACTCTGGACAGCAGTTTTTGATTGGTGGATGAATTTATCCACCAATCAGCAAGGACAACCTAGGTTGTTCACCAAAAATGGGCCGGCATCTAAACTTACATTCTTGCATTTCAAATAAAGATTCCAAGAGAATGAAAAAAATTGATAATAGGAGTAAATTAGAGAGTTGCTTAAAATGGCATGCTCTATCTGAATCACAAAAGAAAAAATTTGGGTACAGTGTCCCTTTAATTTATGTCATATTTTAACCTGTGTGAGAATTAGGGTTGCCACCCTTCAGCTGTGTTTTCCTGGACACTTGGGAGTTACACATGCTGCAGGGTGTGCAGGGAGGAACATAAATAGTGTATATGAATAGAGCTGTCCAGAAACACAATACAAGTCTCTTCCTTCACACCCTGCAGCATGTGTAACTCATAAATGTCTAGGAAAACATGGCTGAGGTGGCACCCCTAGTGAGAATGCAGACATACCAAAATTATGACATTTATAATATCTCTGAGTGGTGCTATTCCAGCACCTCAACTTTTAGCTGCTTATATTTCCATCTCAATATTGTGATAAGATTAATCAGATCACTAATAATAGTGGGGACCTAATACTCTTTTCAAAGCTCATTTGAGGATGAGGTAAATCATTGAGCAGTACATTATGTTGGCTTAATATTAAGATATTTGAAATTTGCAGTACTGCTTGCAAGAGTGGAATGAAAACAAGTTTTGAAAGTGTAAAAAGATGTAGGACCGACAATGGAGTTGTAAACTGTATTGCATACTTATATTTATTACACACATATAAGCTGGGCCATAAAGCATTTTTAGGGAAGGTGTATTTTCATAACCAACGCGTGGAAAGTACTAAATGTAAATACGGATTGTTACTGCTCAGGCTAACAATGGCATTGAGCTGGTTGTTCGTTCCTGTTTGTGTGCTTCTCTCTGTATGTGTTTAGTCTCCCTAAGTGAAAAAGGGGCAACCAGACGTGGACTCCTTGGCTCAGTGTGCTTAGAGGAATATGGCTACACCTCACTGACGAGACCCAATGAAGGCCAACATGATTGTCTGGGGTTGCTGTGTTCCTTGTTCAGAGAGGACTTGCCTGGTATTTCGGCGCTGGACTGACTGATGGGATCAGACTGATATACTACAGGAAAGTTCTACTCTGTGAAAAGCATTACTGGGCTAAAAAGAAGCTGAACCCAGGTGGTAAATGACCATAGAACAGCCTAACTATGGTATTGAGCTGGTTGTTCGTTCCTGTGAGTGCGCTTCTCTCTGAAAGTATTACTGCTCAGGTATGTCAACATTGATTCTCAGACTTTTAAGCATTTTGATGGTGAAAGCACCCTAAAGATTTTTTATTTGGCACACTGGCGGATAAGTAATTGACTTGCTCTTAAAATTTATCTTTACATATACTTGGCAAATTAAAAATATTCTAATTATGTACACTGAATCAATATTTAATTCTCACCACTTTTGTGCTTTTTAAGTAATTTATATTTGGTTCATATTGCTGTGTATTGTTTACCTATTGCCTTAAGCTTTCTGGCATCACTATACAAAGTAACCATAGCCAGGTAATGTGATTTTACATGTATGTATTCTTTTATAGATCTCGTGTGTTAGTTCAATGTGTGAAGACGACTCATTTCTGTTAATCGCTATAAGACGATTTTACAGATTAATAGGTAAAGTAATAACATGATTTACTTTTAAAAGGATTGCTGAATCCCTTTTCTCATAATAAACTTTGAGGCAATGTTTCTTTCTTTAATATTGCTCTTGTTATTCAGATATTTTCTGCAATACAATTTTACAGAAAGGATAGTATAAGTGCAATAAGTGCAATAACAAAGGCCTAGTTTCCATTGAGGTGGTAAACTTTGGAAACTGGTGGTAAAAACATGCATCTCCATTAAAGTCTATGGAGAATTTATATGTTACCATGTTTTTATGTTACCACCGGTTTCCAATGTTTACCGCTTCAATTAAAAATAGCCCAAAGTAAGCAGGGGAAATTGGAAACCCAGGGCTGGATTGTAGTCACCTGAAAGACACTTTTTAACCAAAATTCAGGCATGTGATAATGTGAAAAACTAACAAAAAATGTTTTAAAATTACACCACATTGATGAAGACACAAATCACACCCTAGCTTGTATGGAGGTGTCTGTATGCAAAGTCCTCACAATATTCAGGGGGAGGTAGTACTATTAACATAGTCAGAGTGCACTACTAGGATTAACTAAACCTTCACTCTTCACGTGCCTACCAAACCCCAAAAGGTAGAAACTGCACTCACTCACCAAGGAATAGGTACATGTAGGGATGGACCTATCCCTCATTCATTTAGAAGCCAACTACAGTAGTGAGAATATTTTTACCCCCAGTACACACATTGATCTATAAGAAATCGAGAGAAGAGTAATTTATATTTTAAAAAAATGACTGGCTGTAAATATAAATATGGAGGTGAGCTGAGGCATGAGCGACTGCACCTAAAGTGGAAGCCACCATTGTACTCCAGATCTGCCTTAAAGCTCAGCTCGTCTGGCAGGACAGGTTCTGTCAGAGGTGGTGGTAAACAAGAGGCTGCAAGCTGCAGAACATGGGCAGCATGTTAAGAAGTGGCAGGTCTCGGCTGGTAGGTTTGCGCTGCTCTGGAGGTAGTTGTGTAGGGACCTGGCTTTGGCCTGAGGTAGCACAGAGTCTGGGAGAAGTTGGGCATGGCGACGATACCTCACTTTCTATTTCCCTCCAGTGTTGTGAGGCCTGACATGCTCCCTGCACTACACAGAGAGGGCAGGTGCGTGGTCGCGCCACCATGCACCTTAAAGGGACAGTCTACTCCCTTTTTTTATTGTTCAAAAAAGATAGATAATCCCTTTATTACCCATTAATATACATATTACCTCTGTGATTACCTTGAATCTAAGCCTCTGCAGACTGCCCCCTTACCTCAGTGCTTTTGACAGACAGGCAGTTTAGTCAATCAGTGCAGACTCCTAAATGACTCCAGGGGAGTAAGCACAATGTTATCTATATGACACACATGAACTAGCACTGTCTAACTGTGAAAAACTTTTAAACTGCTTTGAGCTAAGAGGCGGTTTTCAACGGTTTTAGAAATTAGTTTGAGCCTAGCTAGGTTTAGCTTTTCAAAAATACCACCAAGGGAACAAAGCAAATTTGATAATAAAAGTAAATTGGAAAGTTAATTAAAATTGCATGCCCTATCTGAATCATGAAAGTTTAATTTTGACTTGACTTTCCCTTTAAGGAGAACATTGTCATATTAAAGAGGAATACCGCCTGGTCTCTTTGCTGTCTTGATGTGTGTAATGATGTACTTTATTGTTTCTTTGCTGTCCAAGATGGTCTTCCTTTTACTGAGCTACAATACCCTGTTTCATTCCTTTTGTATTTTTAAAAGAACAAATATTTACTTTAGGCTCACTCATCTTCATACCTCTCTCGCTTATTGTGATATTTATTGAATCCTATTTGAATGTTTATTGTTTAGTTTTATAAATAAAAGAAGATAATCATAAAATATTGCACTGTGGTCACCTTCCCACATTAACATACCTCCGTAAATTTCAGTTGGTCAGACAGCGACATTATACTCTTGTAGTTATTATTGGGCACTATCTATAATCCACTAAAATGGTGTGCCCTGCAGCAAGTAACAGCAGCAACATTGTTGGGACATTTAAATACCATGAGGGACAGTTTACTCATCACTATCCATGTCTAAACACTTTTCAAATGTTCTTTAGAGAACTCCATAGCATCATAAGACACTGTATACTGGCAATACAGCTTGGCCATTGGGAAGGTAGAGTTGCTGCCCGATTTGTTGCCAAAATCCTTTTGCTACCAGCCACACTAATTTATGAGCCTACTAAACTAGGTTTTATTTTATGAAGCAAATGTTTAAAACATACATTAAAGATACAATTGATGACTGTAAATGTTATGAAGTATCACAATTTTAAGATAAACAGGTTTTCTAAAGAAATCACAGAAGTGAAATTCATTTTCAACCTAGAGTGGGTACATATCCTATGCTAGTGGTAAAACTCACAGATGTAGGTGCTCACCTGGAGGCCACAGAACAATGAGTTTACTCAAGAATTTACCCACAGACCAGCATGGGTGCTTTATACCTGTGTCAGTATTTTCAGTGTCCCTGTATTGATTAAAACAACTTTTCTCTTTATTTATTTTCTTAAACAACTCTGCCACATGTGACAGTAGAGGGCTAAACATTATGTAGCTTCACCTAGATCATCATCATTTTTCCTTCAATTAAATCTTGGTATCCTAATGATCCAAAACACAGAAAAAAAAACAGATTTGGTTCACACCTTACTTTATCTCCAAACACTCTGAAAAATATAACAGGAATGACTGAAAATGAGTGAAACCTGACCTCTAACAATTGAGGTGATATGATTGAAGAGCAAGGAAGTATTTCAACTGAATATCTGACCCTTAGGTTAATTAAGATTTCCAAACCAAGACTAAAATTCATAAAACAATGAAATATTGTTTTGAAAGTGGCATTTTTTTTTAATTGAAACATTTGATGGAAAATTTGTAACTGATATGTAGGCCATGGAATAAAAAGTGTTGCAAGTTAAATAAAATAACACAAGTTTAATAAAATAACATACATTTTATATCTTAATATACTAATAATTACTATTGACATTGCTTACTTGTTTTACTAAAAGGGACACTGTATTGAAAAATTTCTGTAATTCATATGAAAGAGCAAGGCAGCCCCAAAAAGTAATTATTGGGAGGGGCTAAGTAAGGACAGTCTCAGGGTGATATACTTAGGTCAAAGAGGAGGTGATTTATTTTGGTAATTAAAATACCTATAGAAAGGTAGTCTCTCTGTTTCCAGACTAGACAGTGAGAAGAAGCTCTAGGCTGTTTACTTGTGCGATGGAGCACTTATATGAGGTGTTGACGGCAGCAGTTGCTGTCTCCAGGGAGTGAGGAGTGGATTTGTTGAATGTGCTGCAGGCCGTGGGGGCCATCCCTGGTGGAGGTGGGGCTTCTGTGGTTGGTAAGGAGCCAAGTGTCCCATGAAGGTCACGGCTGGCGAGGAAATCAAGGCTGCCAGAGAGGTTAAGCCCAGAGGTGTCCGCCAGGTGTTTAAGGCCTGGTGCTGGAACTGTGCTGAGGAGGACCAGAAGAGAGCATGTAAGCCATGGTAGATGTAGTGTGGCTGGGCCCCTGGAACAAGGAAAGGCCGCAAGAGGAGCATGGTGCGGTAGTAGATGACACTTATGAGGTGAGCAGTCCTTTCACTTTGGGGGAGATGGTTGTACCAAGCTCGGACCCAGTGAATATTAGAAAGATGGTGCCATGGCTAAGACGATAAGCTTAGGTTACTGGTAGATGGGGGGATACAGAGTTGTTATTAACTAGTTTTAGTTCTGGTTTTCGCATTCCATTTGTAGATCATCAGGGGTTAAGGATTCTGGGGAATTTGATGGCTAGGGATTTTACATAAGTGGTTCAGGGCAAACTTGTTAAATATATGTCATTAGGCTAATCTTTGTTTGTCTCCGTAGGATGTTGTTCCAAAAAAAGTGCCAAGTCAGTTTTGAATGATACACAATTTATACTATCAGTAGGGCTCCTGTGTTATTGATGGGATTGATCCTAGGTTGGCAGCAGTGACATGCATCTGTTGAAGGGGTGGTTGGCCTAGTTAGGAAAGCGGGGAGGGGTGCTTTAAAGGCTAAGGTAGATGTGGAAGCGGCATTTCGTTTGATTCCTGTTCATCCGACATTTCATTGGTTTTTTTTTTTAATGGGGCTTATTTTGTCAATCTTTGTCTTCCCATGGGTTGTGCTATTTTCTGTTCTGTTTTTGAATGGGTAGTGAAGAGGGTGGCTGGCCTTAATTGTTTAGTACATTATCTTCATGACTTTTTGTTTGTTGGTCCCTAATACTCTAAGGTTAGTCGGGTGTTTATGGGTACGTTTAAGAGAGTTGCAGCAGAGTTTGGCATTCCAGTTGTGAGGGAGAAGTCCTAAGGTCCCAATGTTGTTTTGAGTTTTCTGGGCATGCACATTGAATCTTTGAGGACGGAATGCAGTTTTCCATTGAAGAAGGTAGATTATCTGTGATGGAACTTTGAGGGGAAAGGGGTCACAAAGGTCTTGAGGAGGTGGTGGTGGTGAGATCTAGCTGGAGGTCGTTCCTGTGGCGGCGTGCTTGGTATTGGGGAATAAAGGAGTCTGAATGGTGGTACCTCCTGATTTAGAAGTTTGATGCTGGGTGTTGTAGCACTGATAATTTTAAACAGGCTAGCGCCATGGGTGGTTTGATTCAATTGTTATTTATTGATCTTTGTTAAACATTTGTTACATTTTTAGAATAAATAAGCTGCAGCCTTTATAACCCAATTAGTATTGTGTTCATGTTTATGTACGGAACATTGTGCCTAATTATGGGGTCAAGCAAAATAAAAGCTTTTAAAATGCAAACTAATACAACTAATAACAACTGTGTTAGTTATGTACTTTGTACAAATGGTCATTGGCTGATAGGCACTTCATACTAATGCTCTTTGGCAAACAGTATTTCCTTAATTATCATTGGTTAATACATATGCCCTGCTAATGCTCTCTGAACATTGGTATGAAAATCCTATAAGCCAAGGAGAAGTTCATTACTGATACTGTTATATTCAATTAGCTTTTACTGCTATTTCATATGGATGACAGAAAATGTTCCTAATAACTAAAGGGACATTAAACTGCTGGACACAAATACCCTTGCATGATTACTACTCATATTGTTCATGCAGCTCTTTTCAAAAACGTTCTCCTGTTTTAATAGCTTAAAGGTGCCAGATACTGATGCTTTGCCTCTTTGTACTGGGGGCTGCCATCTTGGAACTCAAGTACTCTCACAACATGTGGCATAAGCTGTGCACACTCACAGATCAGTATTATTTCCAATTTTATTTTTACAGCTGTATAATATGCTTCAGGTTAAGGTGTAAGGAGTTTTACATTTTTTTCCTGTGGCTGCATTTCTCTATATTATTGCTGATTGATTCTTTAAATATATTTTGAGTAAATGTAAAAAATGCAAAAATGTAAAGCTCACATGATGCATCATGGACATTAACCTGAAGCACATTATACAGCTGAAAAAAAAAGTGTACACTATTACTGATCTGTGAGTGTGCACTGCTTATGTCACAGGCTGTGAGAATACCTGAGCTCCAAGATGGCGGCCCCCAGTACAAAGGGACAGAGCTTCAGTATCTGGCACCTTTTAAGCTACTAAAAAAGTTAAACGGATTTGAACAGCTGCAGGAACAGGATGAAATGCAATGACCTAGTCAATAGTTACTGTTCTTTTGTAGTTGTGAAAGTTTAATGTCCCTTTAACAAACAGAATTACACCATGGTAAAAGAATAAAAAAATCATTATTTACTGTAACAAAAGCTTCTTCTACTTTATGTTTAACCTTGCTCAGCTAAACAAAAATATATATATTTACTCATACGGCTAAATTACTGGCAAGGCGTGGTACAGTATTTTCATAGGTCACAAGAGTTTAGCAGGAGAACCGGAATGTGACGCCAAGCTTTTCTTAAGACTATAACAAATGCAATTACTGCAAGTTCTGATGGGTTCTATAAATAACCACACAATCCGGGCAGCTTTCATTTGTAGACTGACATTTAAAACATGTTGTTTTGTGGAATCAACATTAAATACAATAAAACAAGGAGAAAAAAATAGATTTGATGATGAGTAAAGATTTTTTAATGTTCAAGAAAACAATCTTGTCCTTGTTTGATCTTTGAGTTAAGGAACAAACAAAGAGTGCACTGAAAAAGCAAACTTGCAAGCCTTTAACTGAGCTGAACTGTAGGCATTCATTACAGAAGTGATCATGTGATTGCATGGAAATCATACTGAGTCATAGAGCTAATTTAGCAGCATGTCAATTGGCCACACGTACAATGTAAAGCAACAAAGCTCTGATTTGAAATTTTAAACGGATGCATACTTTGAAAATTGAAAAAGTCTGTCATATGAGTTAACTCTTTTAGTAGCCAGAAGGTTACAGTGATAGAGCACATGTCCATTTGAAAAATCAAAAGTGATAAAAGGCAACAACTATATTTATAAAGCAAAGAAACTAAAAATGTAATTCCACATATGTTTTAATTATATGTAGTGAAAATCTTTAAGGTTTCAGGATTTAATTTGCCTACTTTCACTGTAATTTAACTCTGATAATTGCAGTTTTTATACTCCTCCCTAGAGTTATTCCATGAAATTCAGAACTCTGACCCTCCTACATACTGCCCAGTGATTGCTTGACCAGAGCATTTATATAAATAAAGATAAGACAAACAAAACAGTTTCAAGGGCTTGTTCAAATGATGCAAATTTTACATACTTTTAATTCCTAAACTGCTAAGCCTTTTTCACACCCCTGCGCTAAAAACAGAATTTATGTTTACCTGATAAATTACTTTCTCCAACGGTGTGTCCGGTCCACGGCGTCATCCTTACTTGTGGGATATTCTCTTCCCCAACAGGAAATGGCAAAGAGCCCAGCAAAGCTGGTCACATGATCCCTCCTAGGCTCCGCCTACCCCAGTCATTCGACCGACGTTAAGGAGGAATATTTGCATAGGAGAAACCATATGGTACCGTGGTGACTGTAGTTAAAGAAAATAAATTATCAGACCTGATTAAAAAAACCAGGGCGGGCCGTGGACCGGACACACCGTTGGAGAAAGTAATTTATCAGGTAAACATAAATTCTGTTTTCTCCAACATAGGTGTGTCCGGTCTACGGCGTCATCCTTACTTGTGGGAACCAATACCAAAGCTTTAGGACACGGATGAAGGGAGGGAGCAAATCAGGTCACCTAAATGGAAGGCACCACGGCTTGCAAAACCTTTCTCCCAAAAATAGCCTCAGAAGAAGCAAAAGTATCAAACTTGTAAAATTTGGTAAAAGTGTGCAGTGAAGACCAAGTCGCTGCCCTACATATCTGATCAACAGAAGCCTCGTTCTTGAAGGCCCATGTGGAAGCCACAGCCCTAGTGGAATGAGCTGTGATTCTTTCGGGAGGCTGCCGTCCGGCAGTCTCATAAGCCAATCTGATGATGCTTTTAATCCAAAAAGAGAGAGAGGTAGAAGTTGCTTTTTGCCCTCTCCTTTTACCGGAATAAACAACAAACAAGGAAGATGTTTGTCTAAAATCCTTTGTAGCATCTAAATAGAATTTTAGAGCGCGAACAACATCCAAATTGTGCAACAAACGTTCCTTCTTTGAAACTGGTTTCGGACACAGAGAAGGTACGATAATCTCCTGGTTAATGTTTTTATTAGAAACAACTTTTGGAAGAAAACCAGGTTTAGTACGTAAAACCACCTTATCTGCATGGAACACCAGATAAGGAGGAGAACACTGCAGAGCAGATAATTCTGAAACTCTTCTAGCAGATGAAATTGCAACTAAAAACAAAACTTTCCAAGATAATATCTTAATATCAACGGAATGCAAGGGTTCAAACGGAACCCCCTGAAGAACTGAAAGAACTAAATTGAGACTCCAAGGAGGAGTCAAAGGTTTGTAAACAGGCTTAATTCTAACCAGAGCCTGAACAAAGGCTTGAACATCTGGCACAGCGGCCAGCTTTTTGTGAAGTAACACAGACAAGGCAGAAATCTGTCCCTTCAGGGAACTTGCAGATAGTCCTTTGTCCAATCCTTCTTGAAGGAAGGATAGAATCCTAGGAATCTTAACCTTGTCCCAAGGGAATCCTTTAGATTCACACCAACAGATATATTTTTTCCAAATTTTGTGGTAAATCTTTCTAGTTACAGGCTTTCTGGCCTGAACAAGAGTATCGATAACAGAATCTGAGAACCCTCGCTTCGATAAGATCAAGCGTTCAATCTCCAAGCAGTCAGCTGGAGTGAAACCAGATTCGGATGTTCGAACGGACCCTGAACAAGAAGGTCTCGTCTCAAAGGTAGCTTCCAAGGTGGAGCCGATGACATATTCACCAGATCTGCATACCAAGTCCTGCGTGGCCACGCAGGAGCTATCAAGATCACCGACGCCCTCTCCTGATTGATCCTGGCTACCAGCCTGGGGATGAGAGGAAACGGCGGGAACACATAAGCTAGTTTGAAGGTCCAAGGTGCTACTAGTGCATCCACTAGAGCCGCCTTGGGATCCCTGGATCTGGACCCGTAGCAAGGAACTTTGAAGTTCTGACGAGAGGCCATCAGATCCATGTCTGGAATGCCCCACAGCTGAGTGACTTGGGCAAAGATTTCCGGATGGAGTTCCCACTCCCCCGGATGCAATGTCTGACGACTCAGAAAATCCGCTTCCCAATTTTCCACTCCTGGGATGTGGATAGCAGACAGGTGGCAGGAGTGAGACTCCGCCCATAGAATGATTTTGGTCACTTCTTCCATCGCCAGGGAACTCCTTGTTCCCCCCTGATGGTTGATGTACGCAACAGTTGTCATGTTGTCTGATTGAAACCGTATGAACTTGGCCCTCGCTAGCTGAGGCCAAGCCTTGAGAGCATTGAATATCGCTCTCAGTTCCAGAATATTTATCGGTAACAGAGATTCTTCCCGAGACCAAAGACCCTGAGCTTTCAGGGATCCCCAGACCGCGCCCCAGCCCATCAGACTGGCGTCGGTCGTGACAATGACCCACTCTGGTCTGCGGAATGTCATCCCTCGTGACAGGTTGTCCAGGGACAGCCACCAACGGAGTGAGTCTCTGGTCCTCTGATTTACTTGTATCTTCGGAGACAAGTCTGTATAGTCCCCATTCCACTGACTGAGCATGCACAGTTGTAATGGTCTTAGATGAATGCGCGCAAAAGGAACTATGTCCATTGCCGCTACCATCAACCCGATCACTTCCATGCACTGAGCTATGGAAGGAAGAGGAACGGAATGAAGTATCCGACAAGAGTCTAGAAGCTTTGTTTTTCTGGCCTCTGTCAGAAAAATCCTCATTTCTAAGGAGTCTATTATTGTTCCCAAGAAGGGAACCCTTGTTGACGGAGATAGAGAACTCTTTTCCACGTTCACTTTCCATCCGTGAGATCTGAGAAAGGCCAGGACAATGTCCGTGTGAGCCTTTGCTTGAGGAAGGGACGACGCTTGAATTAGAATGTCGTCCAAGTAAGGTACTACAGCAATGCCCCTTGGTCTTAGCACAGCTAGAAGGGACCCTAGTACCTTTGTGAAAATCCTTGGAGCAGTGGCTAATCCGAAAGGAAGCGCCACGAACTGGTAATGTTTGTCCAGGAATGCGAACCTCAGGAACCGATGATGTTCCTTGTGGATAGGAATATGTAGATACGCATCCTTTAAATCCACCGTGGTCATGAATTGACCTTCCTGGATGGAAGGAAGAATAGTTCGAATGGTTTCCATCTTGAACGATGGAACCTTGAGAAACTTGTTTAAGATCTTGAGATCTAAGATTGGTCTGAACGTTCCCTCTTTTTTGGGAACTATGAACAGATTGGAGTAGAACCCTATCCCTTGTTCTCTTAATGGAACAGGATGAATCACTCCCATTTTTAACAGGTCTTCTACACAATGTAAGAATGCCTGTCTTTTTATATGGTCTGAAGACAACTGAGACCTGTGGAACCTCCCCCTTGGGGGAAGTCCCTTGAATTCCAGAAGATAACCTTGGGAGACTATTTCTAGCGCCCAAGGATCCAGAACATCTCTTGCCCAAGCCTGAGCGAAGAGAGAGAGTCTGCCCCCCACCAGATCCGGTCCCGGATCGGGGGCCAACATTTCATGCTGTCTTGGTAGCAGTGGCAGGTTTCTTGGCCTGCTTACCCTTGTTCCAGCCTTGCATTGGTCTCCAAGCTGGCTTGGCTTGAGAAGTATTACCCTCTTGCTTAGAGGACGTAGCACTTTGGGCTGGTCCGTTTCTACGAAAGGGACGAAAATTAGGTTTATTTTTTGCCTTGAAAGGCCGATCCTGAGGAAGGGCGTGGCCCTTACCCCCAGTGATATCAGAGATAATCTCTTTCAAGTCAGGGCCAAACAGCGTTTTCCCCTTGAAAGGAATGTTAAGTAGCTTGTTCTTGGAAGACGCATCAGCCGACCAAGATTTCAACCAAAGCGCTCTGCGCGCCACAATAGCAAACCCAGAATTCTTAGCCGCTAACCTAGCCAATTGCAAAGTGGCGTCTAGGGTGAAAGAATTAGCCAATTTGAGAGCATTGATTCTGTCCATAATCTCCTCATAAGGAGGAGAATCACTATCGACCGCCTTTATCAGCTCATCGAACCAGAAACATGCGGCTGTAGCGACAGGGACAATGCATGAAATTGGTTGTAGAAGGTAACCCTGCTGAACAAACATCTTTTTAAGCAAACCTTCTAATTTTTTATCCATAGGATCTTTGAAAGCACAACTATCCTCTATGGGTATAGTGGTGCGTTTGTTTAAAGTGGAAACCGCTCCCTCGACCTTGGGGACTGTCTGCCATAAGTCCTTTCTGGGGTCGACCATAGGAAACAATTTTTTAAATATGGGGGGAGGGACGAAAGGAATACCGGGCCTTTCCCATTCTTTATTAACAATGTCCGCCACCCGCTTGGGTATAGGAAAAGCTTCTGGGAGCCCCGGCACCTCTAGGAACTTGTCCATTTTACATAGTTTCTCTGGGATGACCAACTTGTCACAATCATCCAGAGTGGATAATACCTCCTTAAGCAGAATGCGGAGATGTTCCAACTTAAATTTAAATGCAATCACATCAGGTTCAGCTTGTTGAGAAATGTTCCCTGAATCAGTAATTTCTCCCTCAGACAAAACCTCCCTGGCCCCATCAGACTGGGTTGGGGGCCCTTCAGAAATATTGTTATCAGCGTCGTCATGCTCTTCAGTATCTAAAACAGAGCAGTCGCGCTTACGCTGATAAGGGTTCATTTTGGCTAAAATGTTTTTGACAGAATTATCCATTACAGCCGTTAATTGTTGCATAGTAAGGAGTATTGGCGCGCTAGATGTACTAGGGGCCTCCTGAGTGGGCAAGACTCGTGTAGACGAAGGAGGGAATGATGCAGTACCATGCTTACTCCCCTCACTTGAGGAATCATCTTGGGCATCATTGTCATTATCGCATAAATCACATTTATTTAAATGAATAGGAATTCTGGCTTCCCCACATTCAGAACACAGTCTATCTGGTAGTTCAGACATGTTAAACAGGCATAAACTTGATAACAAAGTACAAAAAACGTTTTAAAATAAAACCGTTACTGTCACTTTAAATTTTAAACTGAACACACTTTATTACTGCAATTGCGAAAAAACATGAAGGAATTGTTCAAAATTCACCAAATTTTCACCACAGTGTCTTAAAGCCTTAAAAGTATTGCACACCAAATTTGGAAGCTTTAACCCTTAAAATAACGGAACCGGAGCCGTTTTGAACTTTAACCCCTTTACAGTCCCTGGTATCTGCTTTGCTGAGACCCCACCAAGCCCCAAGGGGAATACGATACCAAATGACGCCTTCAGAAAGTCTTTTCTAAGTATCAGAGCTCCTCTCACATGCGACTGCATGCCATGCCTCTCAAAAACAAGTGCGCAACACCGGCGCGAAAATGAGGCTCTGCCTATGCTTTGGGAAAGCCCCTAAAGAATAAGGTGTCTAAAACAGTGCCTGCCGATATTATTATATCAAAATACCCAGATAAAATGATTCCTCAAGGCTAAATATGTGTTAATAATGAATCGATTTAGCCCAGAAAAAGTCCACAGTCTTAATAAGCCCTTTTTGAAGCCCTTATTTACGATCGTAATAAACATGGCTTACCGGATCCCATAGGGAAAATGACAGCTTCCAGCATTACATCGTCTTGTTAGAATGTGTCATACCTCAAGCAGCAAAAGTCTGCACACTGTTCCCCCAACTGAAGTTAATTGCTCTCAACAGTCCTGTGTGGAACAGCCATGGATTTTAGTGACGGTTGCTAAAATCATTTTCCTCATACAAACAGAAATCTTCATCTCTTTTCTGTTTCTGAGTAAATAGTACATACCAGCACTATTTTAAAATAACAAACTCTTGATTGAATAATAAAAACTACAGTTAAACACTAAAAAACTCTAAGCCATCTCCGTGGAGATGTTGCCTGTACAACGGCAAAGAGAATGACTGGGGTAGGCGGAGCCTAGGAGGGATCATGTGACCAGCTTTGCTGGGCTCTTTGCCATTTCCTGTTGGGGAAGAGAATATCCCACAAGTAAGGATGACGCCGTGGACCGGACACACCTATGTTGGAGAAATGATTTTGATTTTTTTTTGCTGCTTACATTGAAACACTATTGTAAGTCATATTTCAGTGAGTGACTCACACAAATTATATATAGTTTTTTTCAGCAGCACTAGCAGATTCAGAACATTATATATATATATATATATATATATATATATATATATATATATATATATATAGTGTTTTGTTATGAATTTAAATAAAATTAGAAATAGACAGGTTAGCACTGTTGCTACTATGATACATTTAAAGTTATATGGCGGGTCCATACTGGCTTTTGGGGGTTATAATAAAAACTATAAGGTTCTATTGTGGGTAGAAATAAAAGCATTTTTTTGCCAGGTGATTGCTGTCACCACAGTGATCATCTGGCTATATGGCTATACAGAAAAAAACAACAACATATTTTAAAATTGTACTTGTCCACTATAAAATAAATGTTTTTGTGGCTCTAAACACATTTTTGTATTATAAACCCTTAAATCTATTAATAAGAGTACAAATTTTCATTTTTATTTTAATTTATATGGGGCTTGGTATTTTTCAAGGTCATTTGAAAGAACAGGCAATTTTTTTTCAAACGAGGGGTCTTGATTGTTTGTAGCTGGTAAGGGAGCTGAGATTGAGGGGTTTCAATTACCTCGCACAATCCTTACCAAATATAGTGGTCCCGCCCCTTTGTGACATTACCACACGTTTGAGGTGATGTACCTGTCACTCCTATTGATGGCTTGGGAGTGCCGCCCAATAGGTCTTGCCGAAAACATCTTCTGATCAGCGATTCCCCTGCTTTATGAGGAAGCCTTGTCGTGCTTACATAGGCCGCGATGCACATGACGAGACATCCTCATCATGCGCATTAAAACTGTTAAAACATTTATTTTGCATGCAGTGCTCACTTCACTTGGCAGAAATGCTTTAGAACAGCAATATTATGTAACACAGACACTCAGTAGTGTTTCCTGTCTGCTAAGCATTTCTCCTCTGAATTTGAGAATTGTAACCAGCCACCGACCAAAATCCTGTGCCCAGAAAACAGAGCTAAAAACTGGATCAATGTACTTTAATGGAAAGTATTAAAGCAACATTACATTTAGAAGAAAGGAATCAGTATTTTAATAGTCCACATATATTGTGTAACCTGTAGATTGTAGGTAGTGCCCTCCTCCCGTACTAATTTGTTTTATTTAGTATGTTTTATGTATCTTTATTTTATTTTATCATGTATTAACGGCATTGTGTACCCCTAATCATGTACCCAGTGGTACGGAATTTGGCAGCGCTTTACAAATGATTATTATAATTAACAATAATCATCATCATTATTTAGAGAAGCGACTTCAGGTTATATGTCACACTGAAATGGTTCTTGAGAATTCTACATTTATGTGAGAGTAACCACAGTTGATATAGTCTCTCATGCGTATCACATTAAATTATTTTTCACATATGAGAACCATTAAATACAGAAGAATTGAATAATCAACAAATACAAAGCAATAACACTGTGAATTACAAATGAGTAATAGATTTTTTTTCTGAAAATGTTGAAATTTATTCCAATTTCTTGCCCCCTGTATCATGTGACAGCCATCAATGAATCACAGATTCAAATTTATACACTGTAAACTCTCGCAAATGCTCAGTGGGATCTGGTGCCTCAGAAAGCATACATTTAAAAATACTCTATTACATTTAAAAAAGCTATCAGAAAGTATTCGTTTTTACTTGTAGAGGTTAACTTTAATAAGCCTGTATCTCGACACTTCACTGTAGGCACTTTAAAATCGAAGATTGCGGCCATTCCTATTTTTTAGTACCCAACCCGGAGCTGGTTCCTAAAGGTTCCTCCGGAGCGATACTGCGTAGCCTAACAGCAGGAGATTTAGCTGACTGCTCTGGAGTTGTAACCACTTCAACGGAGCCTGGGGGGAAAACCTTGTGATAGCAGGCGGCAGTGTAAACACTCGCTGAGAAGACACAGAAATATCGGAGCTGGGCAGAGTGGCGTGAAAAGCCTCCATTTTCCCTCCGGCTCCTGTACTTCAGACTTCGACAGGGGTGAGACTCAGGTTAGAAAAGATCGGCTTCTAAGACTGAACTAAGATCTAGTTTCCTCGCCGGACATGTATCTGAACTTATTCTCTCCCCGACACAGCCGGAAAACACAGAAGAAACCCGGCAGGCACCTCAGCTGAGAGACCACACTAGCCCTCTGGTTACCGAGGGACATACAATACAGGTACTTTTAAATATTATCAAGGGAATCCTGTTCTGCTAAGTCTGTAAGCCTAATCCTCAGACTTTGGACCCACACAACTCCAACCACAGTGCTGGCCGCAGATTCACACAAGCTCCCCTAAGATTCCATTCCCCAGCAACTGTGATTAGATGAAGGAGAGCAGCAGTTCTTTCCCAATGTTTATTTAGGGGAACTCACTGTACAATAAAGCAGCCTTCAAGACTCAGTCAATATATTACACACTGACTTCAACCTATAATCCAAGAACACAGAGACTATACCTTACCAATAATCTCTGAGCTTGCTCACTAAGACCTTCTGCATACAGCACCCTGCAGGCCTACGCCCCACCTTACTTTTCTTCCCCTAGCCTAAATTAGATCACTTATGAGCCATTACTGAAGAAGTAAATAGCAGTGCTTTAACCGAATATAGTAAAGGCATCCTTCTACACCAGGGTGGACACTTTATTTCCCTGTATCAACTGTGCAGAGTCCTATGTATTTACATTCCTGAAACCTAACACCTGCACCTTCACCCTGAGGCCTTCAAAAGGGTAGTGATACATTACAACAAGAGCCACGTGGGAAAGCAGCCTAATTTATCTAAGGTATATTCAACCTCATCTTATATATTAAGGATCACTAAGCATACCCACCTCATATAATTAAATTGTCTCTGGATGTATAGAGCCAACTCCACAGCTATCTCACCTCAGTGAGTACCTACTACTCAGTCTCACTAGAAACCCATTTAACAAATCTTGTAAAACAGTACCCTTCCTCCCTTTCCTGCAGGGTAGTTATAGCTGCGGGTCATATCCCTCTTTCCATTTACCCACTTTGCCTACAGGGGGCAACTCCCTTGGAGGGTAACTGTATATTAAAAAGGCGTTCTTCATTAGAGGTCTCCCGTCTGAATAATGCTCTAATCACTTCCAGAATACTGTTTTTTTTACATGCAGTGTTAGGCCTTCAGATGTAGGGAGGCCGGGTGGTATATGCCCCCCTGACTCATTTATCGCTAAGGAAGGATCTTTACTTCGGATACAGTAATAGTTTTTTCCCACTGAGCCTACTCTGGGATTACGATACTCACATCTCAAATGGCTCACAACATTAGGAAGAAACAAAAGCACCAGGATCATCCTAAAAGGACCTTAAATTATCATTTTCATAGTAAAAATCTTTCAGACCCAGAGGGATCAGAGGAAGATTCCAGAGATGAAACCACCAAACCTGCTACTTCATTGAAAGACCGGCACAATGTCTCCCAAACAGACATTCTTGACTCCTTTAAAGACTTAGTAGATAAGATGGACACTCACCACTCTTCTCTCAAACAGGATCTTAGACAAGCAGTGAGTGAACTGAAGAGGGACATCGCTTCCCTTGGGGAGCGCACAGAGGCGCTGGAACGCAAGCATGAGGATCTCCATGTGGATCATTCTAATCTTCTTGCATACTCCCAAAATCTAGCAGAACAGATCTCTGACCTTGAGACAAAGATGGCAGACCTTGAAGATAGATCTCGGCGCAACAATCTTCGCATCAGAGGGGTCTCTGAAGAAGTTAGCCCGACTGATTTATATAACTACCTTTCTGGAATTTTCACTGAGCTTATTGGGTCCTTTTCAGAACAAGAGTCTTTAATAGATAGAGCTCATAGAGCCCTACGTCCACGAAACTCGTCATCAGAAGTGCCAAAAGACATTATAGTCTGATTCCATTACTATACGTTTAAAGAAAAAATTCTAAAAGCCTCCTTCTTAAATAAAAAACCTGGCAGCACCGTACGTCACAGTACAAGTATTTCCAGACCTCTCCCCACATACTTTGGCTAAACGTAGGACATTCCAACAACTTACGCAACTTCTTCGACACCATAATGTAAAGTATAGATGGGGTTTTCCTGTAAAGATTTTCTTCCAGCACAAAGATCGCTCCTATGTTGTTTCCAAACCTGATCAAGGGATGAAGATACTGCAATCACTGGAACTTACCAAGACAACAGATCAGAATCTCCAGGACTTGAAACAGTCTGGATCCTTAAATTCAACTGCTGCACCCGAATGGCAACCATTACCAAGGAAATCCATTTCACAAGTTAAAAGAACAGAAGTTCTGGACTCTAGAGGTCCTTACCCTGACACACGGTCTCCTTTCTCAACTTGAGGTTACTTGATTAAAACTGCCCAGGGAAGATGGTATGAGCCCACATAGGGTACTTATCTTACCCTCTACGCTCTTTACTACCCCTCCTCTCCTCTGAAAGGGCCTTTCAATTTCTCTCGATAATAGATGGACCATATTACTTAGGGATAAGATGAGCTCACAAACGGGTACTTCTCTTACTCATTATCTTAAACATAGCTCTCTATCCTTTGCAACCATTATCGCCGGACAGGTCAGACTTTTAGGGGTGCGCCCCACTTTGTTCCACTCAATTTGACACTGTTATGTTTTTGTTTGCTTGTAGCTTGTGTACTCCATATGTTTTTGTTACCTCTCCTCACAGAAATTCACGCCATTGATTTTAGCATAGTATAGATATCCTTGTTAGCGGGTACACACAGCTGTAAACACACCCATTACACATACTAGCCAAGTAAGGAGTAAGGTTTGGCCCTTAGACCATCTCTTATGTTCTACACTTGCAATTGGAGCACCGTTTATAGAATAGCACACTGACTATCTCTTTAGATTTCTGCCAATCACTTACACCCTTTAATATACATACAATAGATCTGATCCTCTTCAGCACATAGATGTTTTACAACTCTATATCTTCTCTACACTTAAAAATGGTAACCCATAGTTGAGATTGTGGAGGATGGAACTATACTGATATATCTATGCACAACTATTAGAGGCACATATATACTACAATACTATAACTGTTTTTTCTGTTTATTGACAGGCAGCAGAATTTAGATAAAAATATAGTTGATAGACTTCTCAGTTTCTGAATGTTTTATTATATTTACTAGTTATGTTATACTCAAATTATTGTATCTTTAATGTTTTGAGATTATTGTTGTACCAAGTAAGTCACTGGGAGACAATATTTTTCAGAATAAGACCCCCTCATACATATTAAGACTTATTTTAGACATCACATTTAAATGAGTTATCCTTGCCTCCCATGTCCCTAATAAGACCCCCTCCACCACTCCTCTAAAACACTTAAGCTTACTCTGTTACTCTAGTTAATAACTAACATATAAACGCAGTACACAGGGATCCCCCTTAGCAACTCTGGTTATCCGTCTCAGACAGTTCCGACAAACATTAAATGCATCATATTCCAGTTCAGTAACCCAAGAAATTGTTGATGTTACCAAACAAATTCAGGAGTTAGAGCTTAAAAAGATGCAAGACATTCTAGAGAAATTCAAGAGGATTTTTTATCACCATAGTAACAAAGCCTCCACACTTCTAGCAGCCAAACTCAGGCACCGCACAGCACAGGCCAAAGTCCTATCAATCAGAAACACAGTGAACAAATTGGTCTATTCTCCTAAAGATATAGGTAAAGCCTTCCAAACTTATTATCACTCCTTGTATAATATAAAAGAGAATCCAGACAACCCCCTTCCTGATATGGACAGCATAAAAACATTCTAAGGCTCTCTCCATCTCCCTTTCCTCTCAATAGAGAACGCCACCAGTCTGAACAATCCTATCACACAAGAGGAAGTTCTAAAAGTGATTCAGAGCGTGAAACTAGGGAAATCACCTGGCCCGGATGGCTAAACTGCTCGCTTTTATAAATCATTTCAATCCATAGTAGCCCCGATACTATGTAGGCTATTTGTCGAGATTATGCAGAAAGGCACCGTCAACAGTGAATATCTAGAAGCAACCATAATTATTATTCTGAAACCTGGGAAACCCTCTGATCAATGTAGTAG
Organism: Bombina bombina; assembly: GCF_027579735.1. Taxonomy (NCBI): domain Eukaryota; kingdom Metazoa; phylum Chordata; class Amphibia; order Anura; family Bombinatoridae; genus Bombina; species Bombina bombina. Next base: position 739,282,533 of record NC_069503.1, on the reverse strand, counting down.
CTACCGGCCCATATCACTTCTTAATTTAGACACTAAATTATACACTAAAATTCTAGCCGAACGTCTCTCGACAGTTATTAACCTGCTGATCCATCCGGATCAAGTAGGGTTTGTATCACGTAGAGAAGGACCGGATGCAACTAGGAGAATCCTCAATATTCTCTCAATTATGAACAGGAGGGGGGTCCCATTTCTCGCTCTGTCTCTGGATGCTGAGAAAGCATTTGACAGGGTGGGATGGCAATATCTCTGGCTCACGATGGAAGCCTTCAATATTCCGGACACCTTTATACGCGCAGTTAAGGCTATCTACTCAACACCTACAGCTAGGGTAAAAGGAGTAGGCTTCAGATCCGATACTCTTCAAATCACCAATGGTACTAGGCAGGGCTGCCCGCTCTCACCCCTTCTTTTTGCACTAACAATAGAACCCTTAGCACAAGCGATTAGACTTCATCCGCATATCACAGGGGCACAATTCACAACGTCATCACACTCCATCTCCTTATATGCAGATGACATAACTCTATTCCTCACCTTACTAACTACCTCTCTCCCCGCTGTATTCAAACTTATTAATGAATTTGGCCGCTTATCTTACTATAAATTGAACATTAATAAAACAGAGGCCCTATACTTAAACATTCCGCCTCAAGAACTTCTTCTTCTACAAAAAAATACCATTTCCAATGGAACCCTTACACAATCAAGGTATTAGGCACATATTTAAGTCCCAACCCGGAGCTCACAATAGCTAAAAACTACACAGAGAGGCTCCCAGAATTCAAGAACCTTCTTCGCACTTAAGAAATTTCCTGGACGGGAAGAACAGCAGCCATAAAAATGTCGTTTGTACCCAAGCTCACCTATCTATTCAGGTGCATACCATATAACATCCCCAGACCCCTATTAAATAGGTTACAGAGCCTCATAACAAACTATGTCTGGAAAGATCACAGGCCTCGGACTTCTAGCACCACATTGCAGAGACCAACTATGCACGGGGGCTTAGCCCTACCCAATATAATTCTGTATTATAATACGGCCAGGTTGTCACACATACACGGCTGGTCAATCACTACTGATTGCCCGCGCTGGGCTGATACTGAACTGACTGCCCTACCTCCAGGGCTCACACTATCTGACTTACCATGGATCCCTACCCACTATAAAGGAAAGCTAGATAACTTACCACCAATTGTTCTAGACACCATCAAATTTTGGGATCACATCAGACATAAACCAGATCTAGGGCCCCACCCCTCTCCTATTCTCACCTTGACTGGAGCCCTTTACTGTCTCCAGAACTCTCATTTGAAGTCCTGGCAGAACCTACAACCTGCTTTAGTCACGGACTTTTATGACCAGGGTCACTGGATTACGCACTCGCAATTCTGTTTGAAATTTGATATCCCTACTACTTTACGTTTTGAAGCCTTCCGACTTAGCTCTTGGCTGAAATCCTGGGGATTCCCCAGACAAGATTTGAGATCTCTTTCCAAATGGGAGACAAAGTGGCTGCAGGGACATAGTCTTAAACACGCCTTGTCATTCCATTATAATCTTATCCTTGAACCTACCACTCTCCATAAAATTTCCCAACATAAAGCCTGGGAGAGAGAGATAGGTTTCACAGCTGACACTAATACATGGCATACACGGATACTCATAACCAAAAAACTCCTCCACTGTGCTACTTTATGGGAACTACAATACAAAATTATAGTGCAATGGCACTTAGTACCTTCCACATTAAACAGGATATATGGCAGTGGCACGCACTCACTCAGATGCTGGCGAGATTGTGGACAGATAGGGACCCCACTACATATCTGGTGGTCCTGCCCCAAGATACGTCCCCTTTGGAGATGGCTTTTCCGCATTTTTAATCTACTCCGTATTGATCTACCTTTCAAACCAGAGATAGCCTTACTCCATATCCATCTCCCAGACTTAACGAAAGCAAGGGAAGCTCTTGTAATCTATCTCCTCATGGCCACTAAACTGGCTATTGCCCGTTTATGGAAAAACGAGGAGCCTCCTCCTACATCACAGGTTCTCTCCATTATAAATTATATTAAACAGATGGAGTTATACTCCTACAGATCCCTAGACAAAACTGATTTCTATTATGAGATTTGGTACCCCTGGATAGAATCCTTCTCAGACTAGAATACACCCCTTTGTTACAACTTCAGCCTGGAGCATATCTTTTCCCTTTTTTTTTCCCCCATTTTTCTCCCTTCCCCTCCTCCCTTCATTTTTCCCACTACTTGACTCTTACCCTCTCCCCTTCTCACTAGTTATGGATGCAATCAACCCATGGACAGTCACTAGATACTCACTATTTATATTCCCTCACCCTTTCTTCCTCACACTTTATATTACCTGATTCAGCTACTTACAGCTTTGACAGCACTTACTTCTCACTGGATACAAAAAAAAATCCGTTGAGATATTGGGTTCTACTACATAGCTCACCCAAGACTGTAAAACGAAACTAATAACTGTATGTTCATATTTTCTATATTATGTCTTGGTAATGTTTTGATGTATTTCTGAACCAATTTCTCAATAAAAAAAAGTTATTTAAAAAAAAAATAAATACTCTGCACAAGTTGGTATTGGAAATAAACTGGATTTAAAAAAAATAAAATAAATTGCGTGCTCTATCTTAATAATAAAAATAAATTTGACTTTAGTGTCCCTGTGGTTGCTATATATATTATTAAAAGAAGAAAAAACAAAAACGAACGCATGTGAACATGGGCTATATTGGTGGTCAAAGATAATTTGGAAGTAATTTTTTTCCCCTCAACTGAGGCTCTATTGCAGCAGATATATTCTAGTTTAACAATGAAAAAATTAAGATATTTATTTATATGAATTTCTCAAATTACTTTAGCTAATAATGGTTTCTTATTAAATATTTTGTTTCATTTTGTAGCAATGCTTAAAAGGTCATAATAGTAAAAAAAATAAATTCACTAATTTACTAGAGCACGTAATTTTGAAACTATCCCCTGCAAAAAGGTTAAACACACAGTAGAAGTACCGCTCAGAACCCACAGGGCACTGCTGGCCCCAAGCAGAGACCGCCACTGATCCAATCAAGAGTGCTAATTTCAAGACTCGGATGTGAGAGCACTGCTGGGCCCGAGCAGAAAAATGACACAGATCCAATCATTTGTGTAACTAGCACTTTTGATTGGATCAGGGGAAATTTCTGCTCCGAACCTGCAGTGTTCGGTGTGTCCTGGGTGGTACTTCTACTGTGTGTTAAAACTTTTTGCGGGGGCTAAACACACAATAGTACAGGGTCTAGCGAATAAGTGCATGTATTTATTTATTTTTTTTACTATTATGGCCCTATAACTTTTCGTTGAAGTTCAAACTCTTGCTACAAAAAACAAAACAAAAAATGCAAGATCTCTAGTTTGGGAATCTACCTTACAATACATAGCATTACCCGATAAAGGGCTAAAATTATCAATAAAGTGCTATTTAGCGCTCCTGCCTTATCATTGCTAGACGGAGGATTTTTAGGTGCATCAGGTTGTGCTCGTAGTAAGAGTTGAAAGTAAAAAGTTTGTGCACAAGCAAAAACCGGCCAAACGCAAAAAGGGACTTAGAATATCGCAACCGCATTAACATATTCTCTCATAGATTTTAATGGAGAGCAAAGACTGGAAAAAAAACCCAAACCTAACACCCATACTCGTGCGCTACCCCAATCACTAAATCCGACATGAATTATTATTTCTCATTCCAATCTTCTTCACACATAAAAAAATGTCATTTTAATTGCACACACACACACACATATATATATATATATCCCTGTACATCTATTCCTATAGATATAATGGTATAGATATGTATTTTACATGAACAGTATCAGTTATTCATAAATAAATACTAATTTAATAATAAAAATAAATATTTTCTATGTGAAGAACACAGGAATGTCAAATATTCCTATGTGCATCAAAACTCGCAATTTAGGACTAACGCCGCTGTATTAGCGCACATGAAGAATTGACATATTTAATCCACGTTATTGAAATGCTAAATATAAAATATTTTTTGTAATTATATTTTTATTATGCATACAGTCAAATATTCTTACAAGTTTGTTACAAGAGTTTATAGGACAGTAAAAGCTGAGATTGTAATATAATACATTTAATTATGGGTAGTAAAGAAAATCTTTGTGGTGCACTTTATTATGCCCCTTTTTCCTATAAATGTAACTTGTGAGTTTTCCATTTGTGCACATTGAAGCATTCACTCGCCTAACCCTGCTACACATCTCTCCCTAACTGGTCTAAGCAGAGGTAATATAAAATACTTGACCAAATGACAGTGGAAAGCCTTGTCTGCTCCTGCCTGGATTGGCTCCTCCAAATAAAGCAAGTGGTGGCAATTGAAAAATAATTGCAGCAAACAATGTATTAATATATTAGGAAACTTTTCACATTCGGTTAGTATGTTAGTTTATTGCCTGTGCAAGGTGTTTTTGTGCTGCTCAGTGTTCTCCGGCACTTCCAGCTCCTGCATTAAGGGACAGCTTACACCAAAATTTTTATTTTAAAAAAAGATAGATAATCCCTTTATTACCCATTTCCCAGTTTTGCATAACCAAAACTTTTATAGCAATACACTTTTTACCTATGTGATTACCTGGTTTCTAAGCCTCTGCAGACTGCCCTCTTATCTCAGTTCTTTAGACAGACATGCAATCTAACCAATCACTGCTGACTTTTAAATAACTTAACAGGAGTGAGAACAATGTTATCTATATGACACACATGAACTAGCAGTGTCTAGCTGTAAAAACTGTCCAAATGACCTGAGATAAGATGCAGTTCAACGGCTTAGAAATTAGCATATGAGCCTACCTAGGTTTAGCTTTCCACAAAGAATACCAAGAGAGTAAAGCAAATTTGATTATAAAAGTAAATTGGAAAGTTGTTTAAAATTGCATGCCCTATAGGAATCATGAAAGTTTAGTTTTGACTAGACTGTCCCTTTAAAGCTTATTGCTCACTCCTGCCGCAGTGACCCTGCAGCCTAGATATAGGCATCTGTAACAAGGCTCAACTGTGTTTGACAGTGTTTGGGACTGATCTGGTATACGCTTTACTATTTCTGTTTAGCATAAAGGTCTTCAAGGTGCTATTTATACGAGTGTGGAAGGCAAGTTTAACAAACCTCCTAAGGCTATGCATTGTGCTAACTGTATGAATTTATAACTAAAAGGCAACTATTAAAAACAAAATAAAAGTTTAAGACAATTGTGCGACAGCTATTGTCTCAGAGAAATTGATTCATTTTGAGACTTTTATTCAGCAGACTGAGGATAGGCCTGGGGGTTCTCTGATTCTTGCTTGCCTACTGACAATTCTTCAATAATTTATCTCTTTCATAAACATACATCAAAATAAACATAGTTTGCCGTTAATTTGTAATGAGTGTGCCCCAAACATCCATGCACTTAATTTTATTTATTTTTAACTCTAAGATGCCACCTTTTACACACTCACAAGTGTCAATCTCAGAGCATATTTGATAGCTGATTGTCCGTACATCTCTGTGCACAGGCTTGGTTAAAAGGCAAAGACATGTTTTTCTAATTAGTATGAATGAATCAGCAGGGTGCCTTGTCTCTGAGATAGAAACCTTGTATATGTGCCCAGTGCATCATGTACTGTAACATACATTAAAATTCTGTGCAATTTGTGCAGAAAATGATTAGTGTAAAGTATCTAAATCTAAAAATGCTTGATATATTTTAAATTACACAAATTCCAGATTTTGCAGAGGGGTGGCTAACCCATGTTGACAATGAATTAATGCTCCCAATCTATCGCTCTGTATAAATAAATATTTTCTCTTCATATTGCAACCCCAAAAATGTGTTTTTGGGCTGGCTCCTAGATTTTCAAATCATATTTGTCAAGCCCTGCCTTATATCTAAGTATAAGCACTCATTCGAGTCTTTTTGACAACAATGAGCTACCATGTTTAAAATGATGTGTAGCTCATGTGTACAAGGAGCAATACTGTCTGCTTCACGTTTCCACTGATATTAGCATGCTTAGGGTATTTTATCCCCCCCTCCCTTGAAAAAAATTTTTTGCGGACACCCATGGTAATCATCTATCTAAAGGGGTATGATCAGGGTCGGCTCAAGAAATTGTGCTGCCTGGGTCTGAGAAAGCAACAAAGCCCCCCAGTAGTAACATTACTGATTAAATGCATATACACCTACTAGCATGGGAAGGAAGTTAGGAAAGAGATGCACTTGTCCCACCTTGAATGTCAACCTCTGACTGTGTCTTTGTGCATTATGAGGTTATGCTGCCTGCGTCCTCCCCCATGGAGGCACTGACATGCTTCCTCTTGTGAAGTGCTGCCTGGGTCCATTAGACCCACTTGGTCCTATGGTTGAGCCAGCCCTGGGTATGATTTGAAAATGGGTAATTCCATCTTTTTTGTGTAAGGCATATTGTGTGACTATGCCTCCCATACCCTGGCCCACTGCCCCATACAGTATATACAATAGGTAGGTGACAGCAATATTTATGACAATCACTACTAATGACAGCGATATGAGACCTAAAACGCTGTGTAATTTGTAGAGGAATAGGGGACCCTCCTCATTATCATCAAACGCTGTATGGGTACATAACTGGGGCAGATGATCAGCATTACTACAACTAGAGGTGCGGTGGCTCCTCATATAAAGAGGGAAATTCTCTCACATGAAGGGTCCTATACATCTTTAATTAAATCAGAGGGGGGGGGGGGGTTTGTATAACTTCCCTCCCACCACTAGAAATGATCTGCTTTAGCAACCCCTCTTTCAAAAACGTTGTTACTTCTCTACCGAGAAGAAATGGGAATGGGGGAGATAGGATCTCTGTTAGAGTTCCCTGCCCCTCAGGAGTAAATGCTGCTGCAGATTATTTACCCTTTCAATCTTTCGAATTAGGATTTCTGTAAGTGGTCCAAGGACTCAGACATGGGAATTACAAGTTTAAGGTGGTATATGGCATATATTACCTTGGAATTACAAGACTTTTCTGTAGTATATCAAAATATATTAGCACCATTTTATATTAACACCATTTTTTTTAGTAGCCAAACTCCTCACCAGACCAGCAGTGCACTTATGATAACTAGCTGATCACAACTGATGAGCAAATGTCAAGAGGCATATATGTGCACAAACAATAACAGCTTAGCTATTGAAAAACCATTGCAGCAAACAAGGTGTTACTTTATTTTAAAATGTTTAGACTTCATTTATTATTCTTTAACACTGATTTTCAAATCTGTCCTCAGGCATCCCTAACAGGTCAGATTTTCAGGATATCTGAAGTGGAACACAGGTGAAATAATTAGCCTATTAATAAACATGGTTATTGACCTGCTCTCACCCAAGGCAATCCTGAAAATCTGACCTATTAGGGAGGCCCAAGGACAGGTTTGAAAACCAGTGTTCTATAGCAAGACAACAGAAATGTCTTGTAATTACAAGGTGTATAATGTCCCTTTAATAATCTTAACCTATTCGCAATAGGTTATAATGGACTTTTTGACTATACTGTTGTTATTCAAAATACTCAGATTCCTAAACTATTGCAATGTCTTTGTGCTACTAGCAAACAAACATAACATCTCTCCGTAACAAAACAATTAATATTTAATAATCCCAAATGACTATTCATTTTACATCAGCCACTCTGAAATTTTAATTAAAAAACAAAAAAGAAACACTGAGAAATATGCACTATAAAGACCGTTCCAGCAAATGAACCCAATATGTTGGAGCCTTCTAGATAAAATATGATAATAAGCCATATCTCATATACTGTGAAACAGGGCTCCCATTATGAAGATTTCTATCCTTTTCACTAAAGGATTCAATGAGATGTAACCGTTACACAGTGACTCCTCAGAATACTAAAAGAGAATATGCAGTCTCGGTCAGGTTGGAAATAACACAACCGTAATTTAACAGACAAGGGCTGAAGTGATTATTTTATGGATGAGACAAGTTGGAGATAAATATGATAAAAATTCATTTATTAAGTCCTTAGATATTCCCCTGAACAGCAGAATAACGCAGAGAATACACTGCTTACGCACTCCAGGCCAGAAAGTGTTTCAAATAACTTCCCATTTAACTGCTAATACTTGTGACTTCTTCTACAGAGATTTCATTACTACACTATTTCTGGAAAATGGTTATTCAAGAAAGCAACTGGTAACTAAAGCTGCATTCATTTCTTTTCTGAAATTACTTTCACAAAAAGAGAATGAAGTGTTCTCTGTTAAGCAGCAAGATCATTATAATGCACAAACGCATATCTTTTGTAATGGGTTCGTTTGTGTTTTTAACCCATTGGGGATGTGCACAATTTCAACATCTGAAAAAAATAAAAGAAGAATATAAATATATAAATGAACGCAAACAATTATATATTAATATATGTTTAGAACACACAGAAATACACTTTGTTTTTTTGTCGTCAAATGGAAATCTCTATTAGTAATATTGTTGCTTGACAATGTTTGTCAAGAACACATTTACCTTTTAATATGTTATTTTTTTTATTGGCCCATCTAACATAAAAAGGTATAATTAAAATTAATGCAAGTTATTTAAAGGGAGATGGAAATGACACGCAAACACCTCACTTCCAAAACAAAATGATGAGTGGCCATTACAAACCATTTAGCTTTTTTAAAAAGAAATACTTGATCCACTAGACGGTTGTGTTTTTCTTTAGAGCTTTGTGCGGTGCTGCCAATGTGAGGGTGCATGCAATAAGTATAGGGTGGCACTGATGGGTAAATGCAGCTTTATGCATTTTCTGCAAATCGAAGGCCGTACACACTGGGTATAGGGTGGCATTAAAGTGAAAGTCAAACCTAACGTTTTACAAATGCTAGGATTGACTATTGAAACAAATAAAGGGAACTTTCATTCATGTAGAAAGCTTTATTTGTTTCAACCGATCGCTGTTCTTAGCTGCCCATGGCTAAAAATTTTTTGCTAAGAGGTGACATTTTCACCTCTTAGCCAATAGCTGTGCGGTAAATACGGCTCCAATGGGCGCCAAGCCAGATTTACCGCAAAAACAAGTCTCTTTTTAAGGTGATGGTATCAATGAAGGCAGCAATCTGTAAAGGACCAGGCCTGGATCCAGGATTAGTGATCTTATATTAGACAATATAAGACGACAGATGAGCCACATGGCCCAATATTGTTTGGAGCACCCAGTCAAATTGTTAGAGGGTGCCTGAAATCCAGATGCAGTATGTGTAAGGTGGTGAAAAGTGGGACTAATATTTTCCACTCTAAGCACACAGGAGAACAATTTAAAATAACAAAAAGACTTTCTTGCGAATCTACCTATGTAGTATACCTAATTGAATGTTCTTGTGGAGTCCAATATGTAGGCCGCACTAGCCGCACTATCAAAAGACGGTGGAGTGAACATACATATAATATAAAAAGGAAGTTTATGAAACAGTCTATCAAGACATTGTGCGTATGCCCACAAAGGAAGTTTAAAAACAACTTCCATTATCCCCATTGAACAGATACCAAGAAATAGCCATAATTCCATGCTAAGTCTTCATCGTAGAGAAACCTATTGGATACACAAATTGCATACTCTAGCTCCAGATGGCCTGAATGAATATGTGGACTTAGCAGCATTTGATCTATGAAGCTAGTCCTCACATTATGTACTCAGTATTATTATTTCTACATCTGATACTACCATATTTTACTATTTTGAGTGGTAGCTCTAATACCATTAGCACACACCTCTATAGCATAGAGGTTTGTGTCTCAAAACACACATTTTGCATTAATACTCACTGATTGCTCCATCACTATATATAAGTATGATGTAGCCTCCTACATTTAATGGTAATAACACTAGCTAGATACATTTATAATATTATCTTACCATATTCAAATCAGTTTTTCTTTTTTTACTCCTCACACCACCAATTAGACTATTTATATTTTACAAGAAGATACTTAATATACTTTTATGTTTAGGCTATTTATTGATATGTATTTTCACTGTTACGCTCACATTACTGAACACTTCCTCTCACATATAAGCATTTTGCTGTTTATATAGTTAGTATATATATTATACACTTAGTATTTGATAGCCGGTTTTTATTGCATAGTGGTTACGTCAGCCATTTACAATCACTAATACACTAAGTCGATTTATCCCCATGTTATGCATCTATTATGTCACGCACACGTTGACATAAATAACCTTTAGATAATCTCTCAAGTGTATATTTGTCTAAGCCCCACCCCCCTTTATCTGACGACACCAATCTATTGTCCTATCACACAAGGTTTGGCCCTATATTGGACTAGTTCCATTTTTTCATGTTACACATTGTAGAAATTATGGTTTCTTATATAGTGATTAGTGTTTTGATCTTGTCACATACATATTGATATAAATGACATTTAACTATATTGTTCTGATTCCGCACAAGCTCCGCCCTTCTTTTGACAATATTTATTTACTGCTCAAACACACTTTGCTTTGACTCCTATCGGACTAACTCTACCTTGACCTTGTTACATACACATCGATGTAAATGACATACAGATACACTGTTCTCATTCAGAGCAAGCTCCGCCTCTTCTATGACAATCTCTATTCATTGCCCTATCATACATTTCTCTTACTTTCATGGGACCAACTCTATCCTTACACGCAATACAACTGACATCACTTCGAGTCATCTGTCAGGCATGCGCAGAGTGGCTAGCTGGACACCACAATCAAATAAAACATAATGACACTAGGATCTAATATATGTTTAGTAAGTAACGTTTCATAAATTCAATTTCATTGCTAAAAAAAAAAAAGCTACTTGTTTTTAATATTTTTAATAAAGTAAGTTGATTACTTTTACCACTTGCTGCCTCAATATATTGATATCATTTGGGAATACCATACTGGGTCACTGATTATCTTCGCTGGATTCCTGGAGTCTTCTGACTATCTGTGAATAAGTCTGTTGGGTGACTATATTGATCCCAGCCTGCTCTAATAGCATCAAAGGAGATGCTTCAACAAATGTGAGTGCATTTTAAACACTTATCATTCAATTTGGGTCAAACAGTACTAGGCCATATAGGCACCCTGTTTTCTCTACCACTAGCCACAGATTTCCTAATAATCTCAGGAGGCCGGGTGACTGTTATTGATCCCAGACTGCTCCATTTGCACTACTAGAGGTGCTCCATCGCATGTGAGTGTATCTGACACACATAATAATTATTTCTCTGTACCAAACAATATTGGGCCATGTGGCGTATCGGTCTTCTTATATTGTCTTTAAAAATTAGAAGAATGGGCAGGTAAATGGAAAATTAGATGTAATACTGGAAAATGCAAGGTTCTACATTTTGGAAGAAAAATAAGCAGGCAATCTATTATTTAAATTGGACTAGACTAAGCCAAACAGAGGAGTAAAGCGATTTGGGAGTATAATAGATAACAAGCTAAAGATGGGCACATAATGCAGGGCAGCAGCTTCTAAGGCTAATAAGATACTAGCATGTTTTAAAAGAGGCATTGATGCAAGGGAGGAAAGCATAATTATGTCACTATATAAATCCCTGGTAAGACATCACCTTGAGTATGGAGTGCAGTTCTGGGGACCGATCTCAAAAAAAGACATTCCAGAAAAAGTTCAGAGAAGGGCCACAAAGCTAATAAGTGGAATGGATAATTAAAGCTTTAAGGCGAGGTTAGCCAAACTGGGTCTGTTTTCTCTAGAAAAAATGTGCTCGAGAGGTGACATGATTACTTCATATAAATATATTAAAGTCCTATATAGAGATGGCGGAAGCTCTGTTTATTCCAAAAAAAGGTCACAATTTAAGGCTGGAGGAAAGGAGATTTAATCTCCTGCAAAGTAAATGTTTTTGTACTGTAATGCCAATACCTTAGATGCATATAAAAAATGTTTTAGATACATTTACTGATTAGAAACAGAATTCAGGATATGATTGCTTGTGTTAAATGGGTCACCCTTTTTAATGAGATTAATTTGAGCTCAACTGAAGCTTTTATTGTAAGTACAGGTAGCCCTCAGTTTACGCCGGGGTTAGGTTCCAGAAGGAATGGTTGTAAATCGAAACCATTGTAAATTGAAACCCAGTTTATAATGTAAGTCAATGGGAAGTGAGGGAGATAGGTTCCAGGCCCCTCTCAAAATTGTCATAAGTAACACCTAATACATTATTTTTAAAGCTTTGAAATGAAGACTTTAAATGCTAAACAGCATTATAAACCTAATAAAATAATCACACAACACAGTATATATAATTAAACTAAGTTAAATGAACAAAAACATTTGCTAAACAGCATTATAAACCTAATAAAATAATCACACAACACAGACTTCACTTGCATTTTTCTGCAAACAGTTCTTTCTATGTATTCCAATCTGGACTGATTTATAGACAGGAAGATCTTGTTCCTTTGAAATCTGCTCGACAGCTCAGGTCTGGTTAAACTGATTAATTTCAGCTTGCTTGGCTTTGCTGCAACACAAGCGGACAGCTCCACCTACTGGCTATTTTAATAAATGCACTGCTTCTCAATGCTTTTCAATAGCAGTCACATGACTGGAAAAAAAGGTTGTTATTCTGAAACAGTTTAAATTGAACCGTTGTAAAACGAGGGCCACCTGTATATTAAAGGGACACTGTACCCAAAAATTTTCTTTTGTGATTCAGATAGAGCATGCAATTTTAAGCAACTTTCTAATTTACTCCTATTATCAATTTTTCTTTGTTCTCTTGCTATCTTTATATGAAAAAGAAGGCATCTAAGCTTTTTTCTTGGTTCAGCACTCTGGACAGCAGTTTTTGATTGGTGGATGAATGTATCCACCAATCAGCAAGGACAACCTAGGTTGTTCACCAAAAATGGGCAGGCATCTAAACTTACATTCTTGCATTTTAAATAAAGATACCAAGAGAATAAAGAACATTTGATAATAGGAGTAAATTAGAAAGTTACTTAAAATTGCATGCTCTATCTGAATCACGAAAGAAAATTTTTGGGTACAGTGTCCCTTTAAGATTTGTATGATTGAACTCGATGGATGCTTTAGAACCACTATCCATCTAGAATTTCTGATAACCACTATACATCCAGCTTTTCGGAATGACTTGTGAACAGGTTAGAACAACCAAAATGACCAATCAATTGATTAAATCCCCTGGGTTGTAGAAGTTTAAAAATTAAAACCTCACACCTGTGGGTCCTCAGGACTGGAACTTTAGAATCGTAGACTAGTCGCTTTACAAATAAATGATAATAATAATAATACACAAATCACAATTTGTATACCCCTATCATTGTACCCAGCGCTACAGAATTTGGCGGCGCTTTACAAATAAATGATAATAATAATAATAGGCAGAATACATAAACACATATATGCACATTTACTTAACAAAAAATAACAGTTCAAGTTTTATTTTTTCCTAAAACTGCATTTACCATCTTAAGTGGCACATTAGGTTAAAGGGATATGGAGGTCAAAATTAAGCTTTCATGGTTTAGACAAAATACACAATTATGGTTCCCTAATTAACTGTTTCACTGCTGGGCTGCTCACAAAATGTGGCCTTAGAGAGAACACTGGTACCAGCTAGGCAGTACATTGCTGGTCTGAAACGCACTTTAACTATGTGTTTAATTCCTTTGCAGGGGTTACAACATTGTTATATGCAAGCAAAACACATTTAGAGTATTTTTGTTTTGCGCTTATTGCTACGTCAGTTTAATCTTGCAACTGTAATTACTGAAACAGTGGTTTTATGGTGTAATGACTGTGCCTATAAAAAATAAACAGGGAGGCAGTATACAGGGTCAGTGTGTCTGAGACAGATCATTTCAGATCCTTGTGGCTGCGAGACAAACCTGCAACAAAGAATCAAAAAATGAAGTCAGCTGGAAAGCCGAAATGTGAGTCTGTAACCCCTTAAGGACCAGCGACGTACCCTGTATGTCGCTGGCCTCTTTTGGGACTTGATTGTTTTATAGCGTGGTCTTGCCACCAGCGTTGAGACTGCTCTATTCCACAAAGCCTGCTGGAGGGAGGGCATTAATAGCGTGTTCTTGCTAGACTTGTGCTATTATGTCCTGAAAAAACCCTTAACGACCAGTGACATACAGGGCACATTGTGGTCATTAAGGGGTTAAATTAAATGTAGGCATCAAAAGAATGCAGCAAAAAGCAAGGAGATGAATGTTAAAATATAGTTTATTATGGTAATATAAAGAGCAGGAAAGGCATAGTGAATCAATAAACCATATGCCAAATTACCATTTCGCTGCGCAGAAACATTTTTGCGTTGAATAACATGTTTAGCGCAAGTTTTCTTTTTTTAATGCTTTATCCTTCAGATGCAAAAACTACATTTTCAATAGTTAGAGAAGATTACAGAAAAAGAAAAACAAATTAGAAGCTGCAGCAAGTCTAGCTCCTTCTACAGATAATTCTGCCTGAGGCATGAAGTCAACGGAGCAGACTGCTTTCCCCAGAAATAACTCATGAGCGCAGTAATACACTGGTGTGTCAACTGCTATTAAAGACAAATAGCTCTCCCAGCAATAACAATATCCTGTTTTCAAAATTGAATAATTACATTGCTTAAACTATGAAGTGCGGAATAATTATAAAGATCCACTAATGAAGTTTTACTCCCATTATGTATTTTGATGCATTTCAATCCTGTTTTATTTTTATGTTTCCTTGGTATTGCTGTACATACAGGTCTCTGTGCCAGATGCTACAACAGAAATGCATTTTTAATATATTTTTATTATAACAGACTAGGCACAATTCTAACACTGTGAAAGCTTCTATCTTCCAGACAATGAGCGATCTCTGAAGCAAATTGCAATGTCAATGCAGTTATTAGTGTACTATCCTGTATGGCAGATTGGATATTTGCAAACATACAATACTATACATTTTTTGCTGCTAAAACAATTTCTCAGTTCTGCAAGCAACACGTATCTGCCAGGAACAATTGGAGGAAAATATAAAATAATAAAATTGTTTATAAATAGAAACATTCTATTCTACTATAAAGTGTACACCTGTAACAGTTACAACTGTACGGATAGTTGTAATCATAATGTAATGTAGCACTAATACTTTAATATCATATTATATATCATTAAATATATACACACAAATAAAATTTAGAAAAACAACTGGGATATAACATTTTTATTTGCTTGGAAAAAGCTTAAAGTGATAGAAACGCATACAATTTTAAGACACCTTTATAAAGGGACAGTCTACTCCAGAATTTGTATTGTTTAAAAAGATAGATAATTCCTTTATTACCCTTTCCCCAGTTTTGCATAACCAGGATGCTTATATTAATATACTTTTTACTTCTGTGATTACCTTGTATCTAAGCCTCTGCAGACTGTCCCCCTATTTCAGTTCTTTTGACAGACTTGCATTTTAGCCAATCAATGCTGACTGCTAGGTAACTCCACGTGCATGAGCACAATGTTATCTATGCGGCACACATGAACTAAGGCCTTCTAGCTGTGAAAAACTGTCAAAATACCCTGAGATAAGAGGCGGCATTCAAGAGCTTAGAAATTAGCATATGAGCCTACCCAGGTTTAGCTTTCAACAAAGAATACCATGAGAAAAAAAGAAAATTTGATGTTAAAAGTAAATTGGAAAGTTGTTTAAATTTGCATGCCCTATCTGAATCATGAACATTTAATTTTGACTAGACTTTCCCTTTAAATTCACTTATGTTATCAAATGTTCTCTGTTCTCTTGTTATCCCTTGATGAAAATAATATGTAGAAATCTTCAGCAGCAGTAAAGAACTAGTGGGAGCTAGCTGGTGATTGGTGGTTACACACATTTGTCTCTTGTTATTGTCTCACTAAGGCCCTGATAGTCAAAACCTCTCCGCTCAGTTGAGATGATCTAAAATTATCCTCAAGCACTGCTAGATCCCTAATTAGATTTTCAAAAGGCAGATTTTACTTTACTTCTCCAAGGGGAGTTCCCTGCATTTCAGTATGTGAAGGAGAGAAACGAGCCCAGAACAAAATAACACTGGCAGTTCTACAGCATTTACACTTTGTGCCTTCTATAGTATATCACTTTACACTACAGGTGACATTTATTACATTTAAACTTTCTATTTTGTATGTTAATTTGTATACAACAGTATGTTTAAGATTGTGATTTTACACATTCTGATTTATAGAGCAGACTACACAGGGGCAGAACTCAATGAATTTTCTAATTAAAGGGGATGAACCTGGAAATCCCAGAGAAATGAGAGATGCCTTCCATAGTAATGAAGCTCTCTGGGATAAGCATTTTTATATAAAGGCTCAGTTTTCATCAATTCAAAATTAAACTCAAATATTTTCCCTACAATTTAACTTGCTTTTGTCTATATTTTAGTATATGTTTCTTTTCTGTTAGTTAAAATAAGGATATTGTGAATTTTGAGCAAATTTCACCTGCATACAGCTAGCGAGAAAAATCAGTGAGACCAGCTATTTTAAAATGCTTATAAAATTTCACAATACTGGTGTGACAGCTTCAGAAATTTCCTGGTAACTCCCCTGTTCAGCCCAGGAAACTGCCCTGTCACTCCCACTAAACTTCTGATAAAGACTGAAGTGATCTGAAAGGTGTTTCTACCACATGCTGCTCGCACCAGACATCCCAACTCTTCCTGAAGTTCAGGGAGTATCCCTGATTGTAATAGCGGCTCTCTGATGCCAGCAAATGGAATGCAATCTCCCTGAAACTCCAAGTACCATGATCCAATGAGGCCCAAATCCGGAAAACTGTTTCTTTAAGGAATGCCTTTAGTTGCTGGGACATTATAGAACCCTCATAGCATGCATCAGTAACCAAAAAGCCCCCACTGATTTTAATAAAATAAAACACAAATACTACCTTATTTACTGCACGTAATTAAAACATTGTATTCTAAAATATTTAAGCATTCAACAAGCGTATGAACACTGGAAAATAGGTTTGTTGTATGTGGTTGTGCAATAAAGCTACTTTTTTTTTTTAAATGTGACTTTAGTGGGATGCTACTTTAATGATAAGTCTCTATCTTATTTAGGGTTTCAAGGTGTCCAATTTATAACTGGGAAGGGGGGGGTAGCAGCACAATAGCGGGTAAAGCCACCTCCCTGAAATTAGTTTTTGCAGGTTGGGATGTATGCTGGCACTGATGCAAGCACACTGATAGAACACAGCACAAGTATGCAAGGAAGGCCATGTGATTGCCTTGCAGAACTGTTCAACTAAAGTCTCATAAAGAGGCTCAAAAAGCAGGAAGTGACTGAATATAATAAGCCCATACCTTAAAAATAGTTTTTTTTTTTGCTCTTATTTATTTATGAAGTAGAAGGAAAATGCAACTAGATAGAATAAAATGGTTGTGTATATGTCTACTCAGTGCCATATTACATTTTTAATTACAACCAAATCCGCTTGAGATACCTTACACTTTAGTAGAAATGATTCATGGAAAAATATAGGAAATAGTGTATCCTCCCCTGGGTAGAGGAGCTTATTTTTACTTCTCACAAGAGCATCATTTTGGTTGCATGCCAACACTATTCAGATAGTTTAACAACTATCATTTAGGAGTTATATATATATATATATATATATATATATCAGTGATGTGCAGTCACTAGAGGCAGTGCTTCACCTCTCATATGGGCAAAAATATATATATTTTTTATTGGCTTTAAAAAGAAAAATTGTAATTTTTTTTCCCCAGCATTTTTTTCTCTCACAGCTATATGTTGTGCAATGGAGAGGCACAAGCAGGTCTGCCCACCATTACACAACATGCTGCGCCACCTACTGGATGCAAGTGGTTAAGATCATTGCATGGCCCATTAACTGCTTATTTGAGGCAGTCCTATTTGGGCTGAACCAAATAAGCCCATACCTTAAAAATAGTTTTTTTTTTTGCTCTTATTTATTTATGAAGTAGAAGCAAAATGCAACTAGATAGAATAAAATGGTTGTGTATATGTCTACTCAGTGCCATATTACATTTTTAATTACAACCAAATCCGCTTGAGATACCTTACACTTTAGTAGAAATGATTCATGGAAAAATATAGGAAATAGTGTATCCTCCCCTGGGTAGAGGAGCTTATTTTTACTTCTCACAAGAGCATCATTTTGGTTGCATGCCAACACTATTCAGATAGTTTAACAACTATCATTTAGGAGTTATATATATATATATATATATATATATATCAGTGATGTGCAGTCACTAGAGGCAGTGCTTCACCTCTCATATGGGCAAAAATATATATTTTTTTATTGGCTTTAAAAAGAAAAATTGTAATTTTTTTTCCCCAGCATTTTTTTCTCTCACAGCTATATGTTGTGCAATGGAGAGGCACAAGCAGGTCTGCCCACCATTACACAACATGCTGCGCCACCTACTGGATGCAAGTGGTTAAGATCATTGCATGGCCCATTAACTGCTTATTTGAGGCAGTCCTATTTGGGCTGAACCAATCCAGTGAGAGGCATTAGTAAGTGGAACATGGGGTTGGGGCTGGATGTTAAATCATATAAAACAAAAACGGAAAAAAAACAACTTTCATATATTTTGTTGCTGTCCTGTGAACCTGCTAGCTTTGCTAAAGTGAAAAAGAGAGTTCTGTTCTTCCCCTCTAAGTGCAGTGGAATGTGCCACTGTCACTTCCTGAATCCTTACAGAGCAGGAAAAGAGGCACATAGAGCAGTGTTTCAGCCACATCTTATTAAAGTAAGATTTTACTGAAAGGGATTCTGTTAGTGAAAATGATCATTTAATGAATGTGGTTTAGTGTTTTTTTTACTCTTTTACAGCAGGGTCGTTTTTGTATTTTGTTTACTCAAACTTTACACCCACTAACTTAGCAGCTTGCCTCTGTACTTCACACTAAATTATAGACTAATTTTCTGAACTCTCTGTAGCTCTGCTGTTTTATTACTTTAAAATGCAGTGGTCCCCCCCCCTTGTGTGTGTGTGTGTGTCTCTCTCTATCTATCCATCTCTCTCCTTATGTGTTGTTCTCCCCCATGGTCTCTTTCTCTCTCTCTGTCTCTCTTCCTTCCCCTCTGACTCTCATCCCTTATGTAATTAAAGAATCTATAAGCATAATTTGCAGCATTAAAGTAAAAACTATGTTTTAAACATATTTTAATGGGCATGGATTTCTAGATCTCATAATCAGAGCAAGCATTGTGTTATCTGGCAAGAGTTTCTGTTACAATCCTTTTAGACTAAAATCAGATGTTTACTAAGTTGACCAGTTTTCCAAGACACCATTTAAAGGGACATGAAACCCATATGAAACCCATATGCAAATTTAAATAACTTTCCAATTTACATCTAATATCTAATTTTCTTCATTCTTTTGATGTCCTTTGTTGAAAATCATATCTAAATATGCTCAGTAGCTGCTGATTGGTGGCTGCACATAGATACCTCATGTGATTGGCTCACCCATGTGCATTGCTATTTCTTCAACAAAGGATATCTAAAGAATGAAGGCGTATCCTAGCCACTGCCTCACCAGCCTCTGACGTCACTGCACGTCACTGATATATATATATATATATATATATATATATATATAACATTTAAAATGACTAAATGCAGTAGAATTGCATAATTAGCAAGTGCATAATAAAAAGACAATGAAATTGCACTTACTCTGAATTTCACATAAGCAGTCGATTGGTTTTTCTTGCAATTTTATTTTTTTTCTCCCATTTTCCGTCCCTCTGTACCATGTGACAGACATTAGCCAACCACAGACTAGAATACATATACCATTTGAGCCTGTGCACATGCTCAGTAGGAGCTTGTTACCCAGAAAGTGTGTATATAAAAAGACTGTGCACAATTTGATAATGGTAAGCTGGAAAGTATCTTAAAACAGCTGCTCTTTCAGAATCATAATAGTTTATTTTGACTTGAGTGTCCCTTTAACTTTACACTAAATAAATTCTTATGATCTTGAAAAGATATGTAATA
Source organism: Bombina bombina (assembly GCF_027579735.1). Classification (NCBI taxonomy): domain Eukaryota; kingdom Metazoa; phylum Chordata; class Amphibia; order Anura; family Bombinatoridae; genus Bombina; species Bombina bombina. The sequence continues at coordinate 739,262,372 of NC_069503.1, read as the reverse complement.
TCACTGAAGTTAAAGCCTCCTAACTATTGTGTGTGTGCATCATTGTATTCATCACCCTTATGTGCTCTTATCAGTACCTTACTTGATAATTACACCTGAGAAAAATCATGGGACAAATGCAGACATCCCAACTCTCCCTAAACTTCGGCGAGTCTCCCTCATTGTAATAGCGGCTCCCTGACACCCGCAAATGAAAAGCAATCTCCCTGAAACTACAAGTACCATGATCCAGCGTGGCCCAAATCCAGAAACAATGTTTCTTTAAGGAATGCCTTTAGATGCGGTGATGTCATCGAGCAGGAATGTGTCGTCACAGCAAGTCTGTCTTTACATTGGCTACACTACAGCATAGGCTGAGTAAGAACTGAGAAAGAGGGCAAAGAGAGTGTGCCCCTGTGAGGGAGGAGATAGACACCCCTGCTGTCAGGTCCTTATTAAACTGACTCTACTGTGAGTACAAAACATAATAACAAATAGCCTCTCAAACTCAAAATCAAACACGCTTCCAGACACAAAATCTAAAAGTCGTACAGGGACAACTATACCGAGTACTTCACAAGCTGGGACACTATGGAGCCCTCAAAGCATGCATCAGTAACCAAAAAGCCCCAACTGATTTTAATAAAATAAAACACAAATACTACCTTATTTACTGCACGTAATTAAACTTCGTATTCTAAAATATATGAGCATTCAACAAGCATACAATCATTGGAAAATAGCTTTGTTGCATGTGGTTGTGCAATAAAGCTACTTTTGTTTTTAATGTGGGAAGCCACTTTAATGATGTCTCTATCTTATTTAGGGTTTCCAGGTGTCCAGTATATAACCTGGGGGAGTGGCACGCAGCACACAGCGCAGTAGCTGGTGAAGCCAACTCCCTAAAATGAGTTTTTGGAGGTTGGGATGTCTGTAAATGTATCATTCACGCAAAACCCATCAAATCATCAAAACAATGTATTTAGTCATTTATAGTAAGTATTTATCACAGTCTCTTTTACAGCAATGTATGCACTGTGCAAATTAATCCTTTGAAATTTGTAGAGCTAAGCTCCACTCCATGTTATACAAACTACCAACTGGCAAGCATCATACATGTGCAACACACTTGATAATCTCTTTGACTGAACAAGTTAAGTTCACCCTATGGCCAGAGAGAGATCTTGAAATGCTGCAATTTTGAGCAGATTTGGGCCACTGTAGTATCTATAATTCATTCATCTAAGGTCAATAATAGTTTAATACTTTACTATATACTGTAGTTGCTGAAATATCACAAGACATTGAACATACAATGCGGATCAATGAAACGGGAGCTCAAGTTCTAACGTCTCAGATTTCCAGAAATGTTTTGGAGCTCTGCCTTAAATAAATTATTACAGTTTCTAGAAGTGAGACAAGAAAATACCACAACTGCCCTGAACCCACCCACAGCAGACTCCACTTCTCATTACTGCACAAGTGGAACAACCACAAATCTCCCTTGAGAAAAAAAGAGAAATCAATGTCAGGTGGACAGGAATGAGTTGGCATTGAGAAGTGTGTAGCAAATATATTATTTAGGAGACTAGTGGACATGGAAAAAGTAAGGTTCCAGATAATTACACAAAACTGTAATACTTTGCAGTGTACTTTCATTATTTCTTTTTCCTACTTTTCCTGTAATTTAAATCTGAAAACTGTAGTTTTTCCACTGTTCCTAGAAAGGCTGGTGTGCATTCAGTGGCTTCAAAGCCCCAACCCTTCTTCATTCTGTACAGTGACTTGATAAAGTTGATATGTTCAAGGTTTCAGTTAGAATTGCTTCTAACTGGCCACATCAAAAGAGATAAGATAAACAGCACTGAAGATGATTTTCAAGGGCTATTTACAAAAAACATAATTTATGCTTACCTGATAAATTCCTTTCTCCTGTAGTGTGGTCAGTCCACGGGTCATCATTACTTCTGGGATATTAACTCCTCCCCAACAGGAAGTGCAAGAGGATCACCCAGCAGAGCTGCTATATAGCTCCTCCCCTCTACGTCACACCCAGTCATTCGACCGAGAACCAACGAGAAAGGAGAAGCTAAAGGCTGCAGTGGTGACTGGAGTATAATTTAAAAATTTAGACCTGCCATAAAAAACAGGGCGGGCCGTGGACTGACCACACTACAGGAGAAAGGAATTTATCAGGTAAGCATAAATTATGTTTTCTCCTGTTAAGTGTGGTCAGTCCACGGGTCATCATTACTTCTGGGATACCAATACCAAAGCTAAAGTACACGGATGACGGGAGGGACAGGCAGGATCTTTATACGGAAGGAACCACTGCCTGAAGAACCTTTCTCCCAAAAACAGCCTCCGAAGAAGCAAAAGTGTCAAATTTGTAAAATTTGGAAAAAGTATGAAGAGAAGACCAAGTTGCAGCCTTGCAAATCTGTTCAACAGAGGCCTCATTCTTAAAGGCCCAAGTGGAAGCCACAGCTCTAGTAGAATGAGCTGTAATTCTTTCAGGAGGCTGCTGTCCAGCAGTCTCATAAGCTAAACGTATTATGCTACGAAGCCAAAAAGAGAGAGAGGTAGCAGAAGCTTTTTGACCTCTCCTCTGACCAGAATAAACGACAAACAGGGAAGACGTTTGTCGAAAATCTTTAGTTGCCTGTAAATAAAATTTCAGGGCACGGACTACATCTAGATTGTGTAGAAGACGTTCCTTCTTTGAAGAAGGATTAGGACACAAAGATGGAACAACAATCTCTTGATTGATATTCCTGTTAGTGACCACCTTAGGTAAGAACCCAGGTTTAGTACGCAGAACTACCTTGTCTGAATGAAAAATCAGATAAGGAGAATCACAATGTAAGGCAGATAACTCAGAGACTCTTCGAGCCGAGGAAATAGCCATTAAAAACAGAACTTTCCAAGATAACAATTTGATATCAATGGAATGAAGGGGTTCAAACGGAACACCCTGTAAAACGTTAAGAACTAAGTTTAAACTCCATGGTGGAGCAACAGTTTTAAACACAGGCTTAATCCTGGCCAAAGCCTGACAAAAAGCCTGAACGTCTGGAACTTCTGACAGACGTTTGTGTAAAAGAATGGACAGAGCTGAGATCTGTCCCTTTAAGGAACTAGCGGATAAACCCTTTTCTAAACCTTCTTGTAGAAAAGACAATATCCTAGGAATCCTAACCTTACTCCATGAGTAACTCTTGGATTCGCACCAATATAAGTATTTACGCCATATTTTATGGTAAATCTTTCTGGTAACAGGCTTCCTAGCCTGTATTAAGGTATCAATTACTGACTCAGAAAATCCACGTTTTGATAAAATCAAGCGTTCAATTTCCAAGCAGTCAGCTTCAGAGAAATTAGATTTTGATGTTTGAAGGGACCCTGGATCAGAAGGTCCTGTCTCAGAGGCAGAGACCAAGGTGGACAGGATGGCATGTCCACTAGATCTGCATACCAAGTCCTGCGTGGCCACGCGGGCGCTATTAGAATCACCGATGCTCTCTCCTGTTTGATTCTGGCAATCAATCGAGGAAGCATCGGGAAGGGTGGAAACACATAAGCCATCCCGAAGGTCCAAGGTGCTGTCAAAGCATCTACCAGGACCGCTCCCGGATCCCTGGATCTGGACCCGTAACAAGGAAGCTTGGCGTTCTGTCGAGACGCCATGAGATCTATCTCTGGTTTGCCCCAACGTCGAAGTATTTGGGCAAAGACCTCCGGATGAAGTTCCCACTCCACCGGATGAAAAGTCTGACGACTTAGGAAATCCGCCTCCCAGTTCTCCACTCCCGGGATGTGGATTGCTGACAGGTGGCAAGAGTGAGACTCTGCCCAGCGAATTATCTTTGATACTTCCATCATCGCTAGGGAGCTTCTTGTCCCTCCTTGATGGTTGATGTAAGCTACAGTCGTGATGTTGTCCCACTGAAACCTGATGAACCCCCGAGTTGTTAACTGGGGCCAAGCTAGAAGGGCATTGAGAACTGCTCTCAATTCCAGAATGTTTATTGGCAGGAGACTCTCCTCCTGAGTCCATGATCCCTGAGCCTTCAGAGAATTCCAGACAGCGCCCCAACCTAGTAGGCTGGCGTCTGTTGTTACAATTGTCCAATCTGGCCTGCTGAATGGCATCCCCCTGGACAGATGTGGCCGAGAAAGCCACCATAGAAGAGAATTTCTGGTCTCTTGATCCAGATTCAGAGTAGGGGACAAATCTGAGTAATCCCTATTCCACTGACTTAGCATGCACAATTGCAGCGGTCTGAGATGTAGGCGTGCAAAGGGTACTATGCTACCATTAAGCCGATCACCTCCATGCATTGAGCCACTGACGGGTGTTGAATGGAATGAAGGACACGGCATGCATTTTGAACAGTGCCCAAAACAATTTTTCACCCAGTACCTCAGATAATTAAACGATTTAACATGCCAGCAAAACGTTTAACATCAAATAAATGAAGTGTCATTAGAAAGCCTGCTGCTAGTCGTTCCCACTTCAAGTTAGGCTAAAAGTTTTATGCATACAGTATTATCCCAGTGAAGTGCCATTCCCCAGAATACTGAAGTGTAAATATACATACATGACAGCCTGATACCAGTTGCTACTACTGCATTTAAGGCTGAACTTACATTATATCGGTATTGGCAGTATTTTCTCAGTCAATTCCATTCCTCAGAAAATAATATGCTGCTACATACCTCTTTGCAGGTGAACCTGCCCGCTGTCCCCTGATCTGAAGTTTACCTCACTCCTCAGATGGCCGAGAACAGCAAAATGATCTTAACTACGCCGGCTAAAATCATACAAAAACTCAGGTAGATTCTTCTTCAAATTCTACCTGAGAAGGAACAACACACTCCGGTGCTGTTTTAAAATAACAAACTTTTGATTGAAGATATAAAAACTAAGTATAATCACCACAGTCCTCTCACACATCCTATCTATTAGTTGGGTGCAAGAGAATGACTGGGTGTGACGTAGAGGGGAGGAGCTATATAGCAGCTCTGCTGGGTGATCCTCTTGCACTTCCTGTTGGGGAGGAGTTAATATCCCAGAAGTAATGATGACCCGTGGACTGACCACACTTAACAGGAGAAAAGACGTTTAAATGCTTTTAAAACCTGTATTTTCTAAGCAGATATATTGCAATGCAGTTATTCATTTCTTTTGCATATCAAAAAATTAAAATGTAGTTTCAAGAAATATAGAGGAGATGACCGCAATAAATAAGTCATTAAAAATTGAGCAATTTAGTTAAATGAAGTATAGCAGTCTTAATATATTGACTAATACAACCAGGAATTCTTCCTTTGCTGCTGAAACTTAAGAATTATAAGGAGCTGACTGATCCTTTGAAAAAAATACACAGAGGTTTTAAAAAAAATAATAATATGGAATGGAAAGACGACAAAATTGCACCCAACATTTGTCATACGTCACTTAATAAAATGTTCAAAGGCCTGTGCTATATCACATACAATCTTGGTTAGACCTAAATAATTTAAGCCTGGTTAAAGAAATCTAGTCATAATAATTGTGGTCATGAGGCAGCTTCTTTAAAATCTTTGATTCCATATGTTTCCCACGGTTACAAAAGCATGTCAGACTAACACTGACATATTCATGTGAGCAATTCAAGAAAATCCTAACTTTTTCATTTCACTTAAGTCAGTCACATTCTTGCATAACAAAATGGAACATTTTGGGGAGTATAGGATAGAAAAAGTAAATACATTAAACAGGAGAAAAATCCTTGAGAGAACTCCGCTATTTCTGCATTGCACAGTAGTTATCATTTTTCTTTTTAGATATGTTTTATTCTGTATAATAGACTATGTATACACATAGTTGCCAGCGGTAGTCCACAAAAATGGACAATCTGTGACTGGGCACACTGGTAGGTGGGGGTCACGAGTCGCCCCCCCCAAGCTCTACTGTAGCCTCCACTCTTAAACTATGAAGTATATTTTTCACAACCTAGCAGTAATTTTACCCTTTTGCCGCCAGTAACAAAAAATAAATATTGCCTCTTTGGCTACCAGAAGTAATGTCACCCCTTCACTGCTCCATATCTGTAATGCATTTAGGCATAGGAGGCCTTTTCTATTTAGCGAACACTCAGGGACTTTGAAAAACTGGAAATTGAAGTGTCCAATATTTGTTTTAAATATTTTACTGGACAACCTGCTAAAATACTGGACCATTGGCAGCCCTATGTACAGAACAGTTTCAATTAAAGGGATGTTAAACAATCTTGTTTCATTGTAGTAACAAAAAAAAGCACTAAGCAGTGGCTTATACTTAAAGTGAATGTAAACTCAACGATTAGAGGATTGCAGATTTGTCATTTGTTAATCAATTGAGCAATATGGCGGACGGAGAAATGGCGTTTATCGCTATAGCATTAAAAGGTAAAAATCTAAGAATATCATTATATAGTACAAATTTGATGAATTAAAGTCTCACTATTTTTTTTTAATACTATCCTATGACGTGAGCGGGTATGCTCAAGTTTACATTCACTTTAACAGGAATTATTGCAATATGTATTCATAATTTTAAAAGGATTTCACATTTAAATCATTTTTTAATCTTCATTTCTGCAGTGTCCTTTACATCCTGTCCCTACCCCTCAAGGAGGAGGCCTCAACAAGAAGGCACAGGTATAATGTTTCTTTTGAAGTGTTGCTAGGAGACACCATAAAATAGCTCCTGTTAGTTTATTGCCCATGATCAATATAGGACTTCTGCTGCAAAAATCATGTGACCTAAAACTTAAGTTTTACCATGTCTGTTCCCTTGTTTAGCTGTGGGCAGGGCTAGACTGATCATTTCTAACTGCTAATTTTACAAGAAAACAAGTTTTTTTTAACACAATCTGTTTCTTTTTCTGTTTACTTTATTCTAAAGTAAAGTAATAATAATTGGTGTTGTTACTAAAGAAATACTGTTTTATATCCCTTTAAGATGAAAACATATTAATATCAAACTTTTAAATTACTACAAAAAAATTCTAAACTACCGATTGTTTATACTAACTGGCAAATCAGAATGGTACAGCCAATGTATTTTCTGATCCCACCCTAACTAAAATACCATGGAAACTTATACTTAATGCAATAGCTTATATAAAAAGGATTTATTTATATATAAAAAAAAATATTCAAAATGCAAGTAGCTTGAATTAACAGTTGTAAATTCTTACAAATAGGACTTTAGATACACTTTCACACACACATTTTATATATATATATATATATATATAAATATATATATACATACACACACTCACACATACTGTATATTTAAACACACAATTTATACATTTATCTTCTTGTGCCACTTCTCAGCATCAGCATAACTCATTGGTAATAATGCATATGTATTACATTGAGACACATGCAGAATGGAACATTAAACATGTAACGGTGTGCATATAAGGGCTCGTAATGCTCAATTTAAGGTTTTCTTTGATCACAACATTCAATCTTTAGGTTAGATGAACGTAAACTGTAAAATTACATTAATGGACATACAGAATTACTGATAAACTCTTCTACCTTCTGAAGAAAATGCCTTAGAAATACGTTCAGCATCAATTGTTTTTGTGTAAAAGAGTTTCTGAAAAGACTGAACAGATGGAGCGCAACACCATGCACAAAAAGTACACAAGAGATCTAAGAGTAGTATACAAAGTATCACTTTAATTCATAAAACACAAATAAAAAATGCACACTTACAATTTATAACCTCAAACGTTTGAGGTATGTTCCAGCATATATATGTGTAAGATTGACGATTCACCAGTCTGTTAATTCCCCCTCCACAACAGCAGGTATCCACTTAGACAATCGTGGAATCAAGCACACAGATAGTCATCCAACTTCTACTCAAAGTGGTGGTTCCGGGTGAGTTAGTACATACAAGGATCGGTGAATCTTCACAACCGAGGACTGTGTATCAAAGCAGGAAAGCGGATACTCTGTAACAAGACGGCTCCAGTGTAATCGCTCCCGTTAGATCACCTGTGTCCTTCGTAACAAAAAGATTTGCGTGATCTAACGGGAGCAATTACACTGGAGCCGGCTTTTTTATATTTGTTACTTTTGTTTTTTTATATTTGTTATATTATTTTTTAGTGGTGCTCCAATTTAGTCTGTTATGTTTTTGTGTAAAAATTGTTTTATTTATCCACTATCCCTAAAAGAAAAAAAAAAGAAAAAAAATAATGTGTCCTAGGTTTCAAAATGCTACACATTCTCTAAACCAGCTAATTGATTTGCAGGTGACAGAATTTGCTTTCTGGTCTCTATGGGAAGTGTGGGACAAAGCACAATTAAAAAAAAATTTAAGTTTCACGTATCAGAAATTATGAAAGCAAATACTTTGTTTTTGCCATACTTATCTCAGTTTTGTAATATTTCCTTATGTGGAATTGTTCATTTCTAGCAAGGAATATTTGCACATAATGCGTTTTCACCAAGGCTAAAATAAAAGAATATAAAAGGTTGCCATGCTACATAAGGAGAGTATGACTAAAGTTACACATCAAATACACTGTAAGTAATGTCCTACAGATGCAGACATGAAACCCCCCAGTATGCACAATCTCCCACCCCCCCATGCCTACAAAGAAAAAGGACAAGCCAATAAGTATTCTAATGGAAACCTGTAACTTGCAGATAATGTAATCACTGTATGATTCACAGGCTGAGAACTCTCCACGCTGATGTCAACAGTGGGGAAAACTCTACAGTTACTCAGTTACAGCGGATCTGTGTAACAGTGAAATTCATTATATGATCAGATAAATTAAACAATGAAAATCAACAAAAAAAAGTTCTCTTTTTTAATAACCACTCTAAAAAATTATGTAAATTAACAAGCAAGTACTGCAATTGGATATACTTTTTTTGTTTGTCAGAATGTCAACTGAAGATGTTACATAGGAGAGGTACAGGGAAGGCTACAAGGATTTCTTCTTTACCTGTTCAGCTTTTCGCGGGACAGCTCCCCTTTTTAATTGAAACCTCCCTTCTAGCCCCATTAATGTGTCTATTTTTGAGAACTTATACACTTTTTAATAGTAAACCTTGCTCATAATATTTGGCTGTTGGCAAAATCTACTGTGCAATTCTGCAAGTATATGTTTTTCCATGAGAGACAACATTAATTTATATAGAATTCGACCCCACATAAGTGTACATGTATCACTACAAGTCTAAATATGTGCTGCACAAACCAAATTAGTATATCAGGAACTGCTAACTCTAATATTATAAGTGTGTCTGCTTTGCCTATTGAAAGTGTTAAAGTGAATGTCAATTTGATACTAAAGTGCCCGATTTTTAAAAATTCGATTAAAAACAGGGCACTTTAATTCATCCAAATTTACATTTTACTCCTGTTGTGAAAAAAAAACTTACCTTTTAATCTTCACAGCAGCTCCAGCTTCCTCCACCCGTCGCAAAGCCTCTTCCTGGGTCTAAAATGAGGAATCCGGCTTCCTCCAATCACGGCGCTGAATCAGACAGGAGCTGAATCAGGGGAGCTGTGATTTGAGGATGACCTATCCATCATTTCTGACGTCAGAAATGGCTTGCAACGGCCAGAGGAAACTGGAGCTGCTGTCAGGTTTAAAAGGTAAGTTTTTTTTTCACAACAGGAGTGAAATGTAAATTTTGATGAATGCCCCTGTTTTTAATCGATTTTTTTAAAAACCTGGCACTTTAGCATCAAAATTGACATTGACTTTAAGCAATAAGAAAATATTGTAGTGGCTTCTCTTAAAGGGATAGTAGGAAAGTCAAAATTAAACTTGCATGATTCAGATAGAGCATGTCATTTTAAGACACTTTTAAATTCACTTTTATTTTCAAATGTGCTCTTAGTATCCCTTGTTAAAAACTGAATACGCACATATCATACACTAGTGGGAGCTGCTGCTAATTGGTCCTGCACACATTTGTCTCTTGTGATTGGATAACTAGATGTTTCCAGCTAGCTGCCAGTAGTGCAGTGCTGTCCCTTCAACAATGGATAACAAGAGAATGAAGAACATTTGATAATAGAAGTCAATTTGAAAGTTGTTTAAAATTGTATGTTCTATCTGAATCATAAAATAAAATGTTGGGGTTTACTATCCCTTTAAGAAAGTTATTACTAATAATTTGCACTTCTCCAAATATATCCTAAATTTATTTTTAAAACTACATATAACAGTAAAAAGACACAACAGTCTGTGCCCTGGCAAGTCTGTAATAGTAATTAAAACAGCAATTAAGAGAGTCAACAATCAACCTAGGGCCAATAAAAATCTAGTCTCATTTGCCATGAAATCGGTTTTATTGGCCAGCTTATGCTATAGGATTGTTAAAGAGCAGGGTGTCTAACAGAAGTCTACATGCTGTTTAGTGAACCACACAGCTGACCCACGATTCCCCGCTTCAATAAAGAACACTTTTTAGATAAGAGAATGAGAGGGCTTTCAGATTTTGTTTCCCTGGAACAAATAATTCCTATGAATAAAAAACATATATACTGATAATTTAAAATTATATTTGCAAAGTCCACAAGAAATGTCATGTTGGTTATCAAAAAAAAAAAAAAAAAAAAAAAGCACACTGTAATGAACTTATAGAGGTAAACAGAGGTAGATAAAAAAATCCATATATATAAGCCATTTAAAGGGACACTGAACCCAATTTTTTTCTTTTGTGATTCAGATAGAGCATGACATTTTAAGCAACTTTCTAATTTACTCCTATTATCACATTTTCTTCATTCTCTTGGTATCTTTATTTGAAATGCAAGAATGTAAGTTTAGATGACGGCCCATTTTTGGTGAACAACCTGGGTTGTTTTTGCTTATTGGTGGATACATTCATCCACCAATAAAAAAGTGCTGTCCAGAGTACTGAACAAAAAAAACACCTTAGATGCCTTCTTTTTCAAATAAAGATAGCAAGAGAACGAAGAACGCATGCTCTATCTGAATCACAAAAGAGAAAATTTGGGTTCAGTGTCCCTTTAAGTGTAAAACAGCATTTTCTTTTAAAAAAAATATAAATTTGCTTGCAGGGAGAACGGGCTGTGTAATGCGTAAAGTGAAACAAGTCTCATGGCAGTTGCTAAAAGTTGTATATATTTGAAATAAAAAAATCAGAAGCAAATTTAAATAAATATATCTAAATCATGCCCCAGCAATGATTTTAAAGAGGAGGTAAAACTGAACATAAGTTAATACACTTCAGTAAAAAGGGCTGGAAATGGTTCCAGTTTCTCTGAAGTTTAGGGCAACTTCATTAGAAGAGAGCTTAAATCTTCCTCGGAAAAGGGTACGCGGATTTCTTTTTTTCCAAACAGCCTAAAAAAGATGAGGCACGTCACAAGTGGGAGCTCGTAATGAAGAGTGAAGGTGTAGCACATTAAAAACAGTTTCATGAATATGTAACTAAATGTTACGTGTGTGGAGAACACATAGCCATGGCATGGTGGCTAAGAGAAGACAAAAAGTACACGGAATATTGTAGATGCATATTTAAATATTATTACTAATCCTTTCAAAGACAAAGATCAGCAAACCCCTTCAATAAAAGGAGCAATTATTTGCTGGATCTATTTGCTTTGCAAGCATATGCACCAAACCTCAGTCTTGCTGGCTTTATGAATAAGCTCTGTTGTGACACTAAATAAGAATACATATTAAACAGTCATGCTTAGATTTTCCTAGTCCAAGATATGATTAATGCAGCCTATCAGGAGCCAGATGGTGCAGAACCAGCAGCATCAATCAAAATGAAAAGACCACTCAGTGCTATCTATAATGATGTGCTCACACATGGAAATTTGGTTCATACAGGCCAGCCCATAATGTGCAGACAGAGGCGCGTAAACAGAGCTGCTGCCTCCCTAAGGACCAGACGCAAAGCACTGCTCTCGCTTTGTTAAGCAAAAAAAGACGCACACTTTTGATTTTGAAAAAAGCTACTAAGTGTACTTGGGATTAATAAAAGAAAAAGGAAGCCGTGTGGGATGAATTGATTTCATGTATGTTTGCAGTAATGATAGAATCTGTCAAGCTGCAGACGTTCCCTCCATTTAATAGAGGACACTCAAATGTATTCACTGAGCAGCTGACACGTTCCTGAGTGAACCAGCATCTAATGACTACTCCCTCATAGTAAACTAGTTTTTCTCAAAGGAGCTAACAAACACCCAGTAAGTTTAGCTATATTACAAGGCTGTAGTTTGCAATGACCATGCACTTCCCAATGATAGGTTGACATTTGTTCATACATAAACCAATGTTTGCTGTAGAAATGTAAATTTTTGCTTATTTAATTTAGCAGCTCATGTAAAATATACAAATCTAAAATTAACATTCAACTATTATAGTGCAAATTTGTTTTTTTTTTTTGGGTTTTTTTTTTTACATTAGATATAACAAAATGTAAATGCATTTTTTTCTCTTTTTTCTGTTTTGTTACTTTTGTTCTCTCAAAACTTTAAATATTAGAAATAGTGTCCAGGTGAGAAATGATTCTATAAAACCAAGGGGAAAAAATACAGATTTGTCATCCCTAAAAACCATGGTATTATACTTTATCTTGCTTGGTTTCTAAAAAATCTTGAAATACTTTGTAAGATTGAATTCTTCCAAAACATTACACATGTTGTAGATTTTCTAAATCATTAATACCACTGAAACACAACAGAATCGCTAGCAGTGAGCAATATTACATCATCACTAGGTGAGAAAATAGCCAATGGCAGCTTATTAAAAGAATATATGTTCACATTTAATTAAAGGCATTTTTTTAGAATATAAACAACTTCAAATGTATTTTCAGGAAAAAGCAAGAAGGGAAACAAACTGACACGGTGAACAGATCAGTGGCATGTACTTGGTGTGGTAGGGTTAGATTCATTAGACCCATATCATTGGTTCTACTGAAAGAGGCAATGCAGTTTTAGGTCCAGAACGGATTCATAATAAAACCAACTGCCACTCTTTGTTTCAGTTCATCTAGTGGCTAATCATCAACTCATATGAGTTACCTGTACTTACACACAAATGATGCTCCTAATTCTTCTTCTTGTACTTTGTAGCTGTATGAGTGGATGTACAGATTTATAAAATGTGCTCTTGCACAAGGTACTGGCATTCTTTATCGTGATTGGCTAGCAGAGATTAGTGGTGAAATGCCATGGATCAAGTGTTGAGTAAAATATATATTTTTTGATTAATTTATTAATTTATTTATTATTAACTTAAAAGTTTACATGATTGAATTCAGGGCCAAAATTCCATTTTCATTCCAAATAATTGTAACCCCATTATATATTTTCAAATTAATTATGTTTTGTTGAATAAATATGAAGTGACATTTTAATGGAACTTTTGAGTTTTCCTTGTCGTTTTCTTCTGATGTTGAAAAAAATGAAAATGAATCGTAACAGTTTGATACAGTTAATGACAAATTAGTAACAAACAGTTCTGAAGGCTAGCAATCTGACACATGGCTTTACAATGTATGAGTATTCATTGCTATACCATTTTAATTCTCAAAACTTGTTCGGAAATGGGTTCATAACTCTTATAAAACACAAAATGTGCCCATTAAAAATGAATATTGACACCATTTTGGCACCTCTAAAAATGCTTTGCACTTTAAACATAATTTTTAAATTTTACAATATTTTCTCAATAAAATCCTACATAATATACAGCAATGTAATATGTTCTTATATCTCTACTAAAGAATAAAATAAATAGGAGGTTGAATTAATTGCACTGACTAAGTTTACCAAAAAAAGAACATACAATTTGGACTTAAAAGGCTAAAACTTTTGTTTAATCAATAAACAATTCATCGTGTTTTGTGTGGAACAGCCACACTTCTTAATAATCATATAATTAATTACATGCTAAACCAAAGACTCTTAACCCTTTGGCTGCCTGAAAGGGCTGTGTGCATTGTTACATTAAAGGGACAGTCAACACCAGAATTTTTGTTGTTTAAAAAGATAGATAATCCCTTTATTACCCATTCCCCAGTTTTGCATAACCAACACAGTTATATTAATACACTTTTTACTGCTGTGACTATCTTGTATCAAAGCATCTCCTGACCGCCCCTAATCACATGACTTTTAGTTATTATCTATTGACTTGCATTTTAGCCAATTAGTGCAGTGTCTGCCACAACCCACGGGCGTGATCACAATGCTATCTATATGGTTTACCTGAACTACTCTCCCCTGTTGTGAAAAGCAAATACAAAAGCATGTGATTAGAGGCGGCCTTCAAGGGCTTAGAAATTATCATATGAGCCTTCCTAGGTTTGCTCTCAACTAGAATACCAAGAGAACAAAGCAAAATTGTTGATAAAAGTAAATTGGAAAGTTGTTTAAAATTACATGCCCTATTTGAAAAATAAAAGTTTTTTTTGGCCTTGACTGTCCCTTTAAAATTCAAAAACATTGTGTGCACCTATGTTCTTGGACATCGTAAACTGAAACAATCAAAGACAGCGCACACGTCTCAGATGTAAATTCTGCCCCAATTAATAAAGAGCAGCTTGTATGCTTGTCTTGACATTTCAGGAGCAGGGATGTAGCGCATTAGTCTTTGGAAGGCTCCATGCGGATGTGGTCTGCACTATTTAGGATCAATACGGGAAACCTGAAGTGAAATTATTGCCATGATTTTATTGCTTTATTGGCAATCTCTCCAGTAGAAGTATATATGAGAGATCAAAGCACTTACATGCCATAAAGTGCACGGCCACTGTGGGTGTAAAACTTTGTAACAATTTATGTGTCAAGGCTTGAAGAGGAAATAAAGTGGCGTGTAAGTGACTCACTTAAGATCATTAGCCCTCTTGCAAAGAAATGAGCTGCAGCTTCCAGCAGTGCAGGCTGTAAACATATTGTATTATAAAGGTATGTAGAAGGATAAAACAAAAGGCATTGGTTATGGACAGATCTGCAAGTGCCACGTGACACAAACTAGTGGCATGCGCATATGGACAGAACGCAGAAGACACAAGCGACATGATTATAACTGATTAGAAACTGTAGCAATGTGGCACTTTAGGTATCCTGACCCACAATCATTTGACTTTGGGCTCTTGCCCTCTATCTTAGCTACCTGATTCATCATTTTTTATCACAAATTCATGACTATATTTTTTTACCCAGCACTTTCATATTCTTTATTTAAAAGACACAAACGTGGATTTTTTTTTAAATTAACATATTTTACTAAAATCTGAAAATGCCACACATTTTAATTTAAAAACAAAACATTTTCCGCACGTACAAATGATGTTCTTTCACATACATTTTAGAAAATTACAAGGACGTTTAAATAAATTAGTTCTAAACAATCCATTTACCATCATTTCTATCTTCATATTGACGTTTGCTACCTTTGTTTTATATATAACAAGCTAAACATAAGTTTTGTTATATTTTAATCCAACAAATATTCATAGTCCTCTGTGTTCCACATACTGGACTTACTTTAAAGGGACATGAAACCCAAATATTTTCTTTCATGATTCAGATAGAGCGTGCAATTTTAAATAACTTACAAATTAATTTCTATTACTTAATTTATTTTGTTCTCTTTATATCCTTTGTTGAAAAGTATACCTAGGCAGGCTCAGGAGCTGCTGATTGGAGGCTGCACATATAAGGCCCTTGTCATTGGCTTTCAGCTATCTCCCAGTAGTGCATTACTGCTCCTTCAACAAATGACACCAAGAGAATGAAGCAAATGAGATAACAGAAGTAATTTGGTAAGTTGTTCAAAATTGTATGATCTATCTAAATCAGATAATTCTCAAACGTGTCCCTCCAGAGGTTTGGGAACTACATTTCCCATGATGCTCAGCCAGTAGTCTGAGGTTGTCTGATCTAAATCATGAGAGAAAATATTTGGGTTTCATGTCCCTTTAAGTTCTTGGTTTCACAGTTGAATCTTGAGTATTTTAGATGTTTTGTAAACATATTTAGAATGTGACTAAACAAAAACAAAAAAACATTTTAATCCAAAAGAGAAAACTTGTTCTCAAATTATTGATAGTGTTGGACTTTGCAAAGCATGCATTTTACAGTAAACACCGTTTTCATTACAATAATTTCTGCCATTCAATTAATTAACAAACTAGGAAAGTGCAAAAAAACAAAAAATGAAGATCTTGTTTGCTACACTCGTTTTTAGCAGCCGACCTCCATCCACCACTTGCCTTTTTGTAGAAGGCACAGCTAGCTAGACACTGTCATTTTGTTAACATTTATCTCAATCTGCAGTTTTTTTATCTGATATTCTCTTTTTAGGACACACATGGCATGGAAAGAAATTACAGAAAATCATTGTGGGCTTTTTTTTTGAGGATTATGTTGTAATGTATGAGTCTCTCCTTCATATTCAGAACCGTACACAGCTAAATAAACCGCTCAGAAGCTAATATGTGCCTTTATAAAATTGTTAGAGGGACATCACAGTACTTTTTAGACAATCTCTCCAGAGCGGAGAGCTTTAGACCACCAGGCCCATAGGGAGAGATATGTATCTGGGTTAGAGATATGAAGCAGGGTTAAAGTTAGAGTTAAAATACAGGAAAGGGAGCAAAATAAATAAAAAAAAAACTGCATACTGCAAAGTTCTTTTACTACGCATTACTGAACATGTTATGTTAAGATTTCAAAGTGTTTAATGCCCCTTGAAATAAGTAGAATTCAACAGGTTCTGAACCCCTGGCTGTACTCGCAAATGTGAGTCACAGCCTATAGGCTGAATTATAATTATTTTCATACTCTTTAGGTATGCCCTGTTGTAAATATGGCATTCAGAACTTACCCCATATTGTAAATGAAACCTAATCAGTAAGCTGTAAAGGGCCAATATTTTTATAGAGCAGGTCATTTTAAGACTAATTAACCCACACTGCTGTGTATTTATCCCCTGCAAAGGGTACAATTAGCAGCACTAGTTACATAACTGGGTCATGTGACTAAGGCTGCTGACTGGATTGGGAGCAGTTTCCGCTTAGGACCTACTGAGCAGAGATTAATTACAATTTAAATTTACTGAATCAATACAGAATAAGTAGCCAAACAAGTCAGTGCATTAGGACCATTCACAGACCAAATCAATCCAATTAGTAAAAAGAGAACGATATGTACACAGCTTGTCTTCTGTAAAAGTTGATTATAAAGGAAATGAGAAAACTTTTTCAACCACCACTATTTAATTCAGATAATTTAGCTTGCTTTTGTCAATAAGAGGAATCTTGGTTCAGGTTTAAAGGCTGGATCATTTTGTAGATTTCATAGCTATGGTGTATGGTGTTCAGGCTTCAGACAAGTCAGGCTGAAATACCAGACGGTGCGAGAGACTATGATAATCTGCCAGATATCATTGGAAATACCCTATCATTGAAATGTAAAAGTGATATATCAAGCTATGTGAAAGTGTATTGAGCAAGAATATAGTACTATTATTGCATTCTTACTTTAGTGGACTGGTCTGGGCCGTTGGATTCTAGGTGGCGGCCTACTATACAGGTTCCAACACCCCCCCTCGGATTCCCAGGTAAAGCAGTAAGATATTGCCTGCTTATTGATGGTGTCAGGAAAGCAAGCATTTGAGGAGACAATGTGTAAGTTGTTTAAAGAACACTTTCTAAAGCTGAACCGTTGAATAGAGCATTGTTTTGAAAGATTAATTACTCATGGCTTCAATCATGGCATCTTACCTTCGGCCTCTGCAAGGCAGGCTCTTTTGACTAACTAGGGTGGTTTTTGTGCAGTGGAAGACTCTGAGGCAGTGGAGACCTGTATCAGACCTAGTACTGTGCAGGAGGAGACCCAAGGCTACAACGATTTTAAGGCAGCTGGAGATGCTGAGGAGACCTCAAATTGTCCCCTAGTACTGAGTGTGTCCCAGCAGTTGCAGGGTTACACCAGCTGGAGGAAGTGAAGGGCTTGCTAAAGGGGATATTGCTAGCCAGAGTTTTAGAAGGGCTGTCAGTCATTGGTTAGGGTAACTAACTGATCGCTACTGCCTCATTGGCTTGTTGCTCAGAAATGGACTATCTTGTAATCTACACAAAGTTGGATTACCTTGTATCTTAGCCTCTGCAGACTAACCCCTTATTTCAGTGTTTTTTTAAAAAAAATACAAACTTGCATTTCAGCCACTTAGGACCGACTCATGCATAACTACACAGGAGTGAGCACAATGGCATCTATATGGCACACATGAACTAGCACTGTCTAGCTGTAAGAAGCTAATAAAGTATACAGAGATGAGGCAGCCTTCAATGGCTTAGAAATTAGCATATGAACTTACATAGATTTAGCCTTCAACAAAGAATACTAAGAGAACAAAGCAAAATTGATGATAAAACTAATTGGAAAGTTGTTTAAAATTGCATGCCCTATCTGAATCATAAGTTTAATTTTGACTTTACTGTCCCTTTAATATTTAAATGCCCCTGATATTTAGCTAAATCTCATATAAAGCCTAAAGATACTTTCTTTAATAACTAGTCTTGTTTAATTATTTATTGACGTGCACAGGTTATATGTTACATTTGTTAATGTTTTATTGCACAGCTCTTGTACAACCCATCATATATAATGGCAGTAGTTACTGCTCTGTCACTCTGTGCTGACATTTGCATTGCTCATGCCTTATATTTTGGGCTCATGAGTGGCCCTGTATTTTCTTCGCCACAATAATATTCCCTCTCAGTAGTACAACATTGTTTTGTGCAGTCCAATAAATGCTGCTATTTCTCACTAGGGAAAACTTTACTTACATATACAATTATTTACAAAATGTGAGGTTTCTTTTATTTTTCTGATATATAAAAGTCAACATTTAAGGTGATATGGTCTACTTATAGGAGTATAATATTAATCACAATAGTGTACAGGTAGCCCTCAGTTTACACCGGGGTTAGGTTCCAGGAGGAATGGTTGTAAATTGAAACCATTGTAAATTAAAACCCAGTTTATAATGTAAGTCAATGAAAAGTGAGGGGGTTAGGTTCCAGGCCCCTATCAAAATTGTCATAAGTAACACCTAATACATTACTTTTAAAGCTTTGAAATGAAGATTTTAAATTCTAAACAGCATTATAAACCTAATAATATAGATTGTATCATCATCAAACTAAGTTTAATTAACAAAAACATTTTTTTACTTGCATTTTTCTGCAATCAGTTCTCTGCATTGTTAGCATGTTAGATAATATTGGGTCTGCACCTATTCTATGCATTTCAATCTGCAGTGATTAATAGGCAGTTAGGCACCCTCACCTCAAGCAGCTGGACAGGAAGATAATAGGGAAGTGGCTGCTAAAACTTGTTGCTCGATAGCTAATGTCTGTTCTGTGTACACAGATCAATTTAAGGCTGTTAAGTTGCATAATTTTGCTGCAAAACAAGCGGACGGCTCCACCTACTGGCTATTTTAATTATTGCACTTTGCTTTCCAAAGCTTTTCAATAGCACTAACATGACTGGGAAAAAAAAGGTTGTTATTCTGAAACGGCGCAAATTGGATCTTTAACTCGGTTTTTATTTGTGTGCCTATGTGTATCTATTTGGAACCTTTTATTTTAAACTGCCCGTATGACTGTTCTTAAACCTCAATTTTAAAATAATAATAAGCCTTTAAGGGGACATTAAAATATTTTCTTTTTGTTGCATCCAAAAAAGAGCATTTTCCCACTTTATTTTTTAATGTTTGTTAGGTGTGTCACTGTTCACCAATAAAACAATGTGAGTTTGGCTTATTAGCCAGTGAAGTTTTACACATTTTCTTTTTTTTTTTTAAGTTTTTTTTTTTTTTTTTTTTTTTAACGCTTGGGAGGCGCTTCACTGTCCTCCAATAAAAAAATGTGAGTTTGGCTTATAGTGTTTATTTACAGATTTTTTAAAAATTTTTTTTAGATATTTGTCCCTATAAAAAAAGAGAATCACAAACATTTTGTACTTGATGCATTTTGGATAATTTATTTCCTTTGTTAGGAAATAAAGACTTATTGCCTGTATTTTCTGTAGTATCTACAGCTTCAGAAAACTTTCTTTTCAAGTTGCAAATTTCTTCCAAATCGCTTTTAAAAAAGAAAGAAATATAATGCCCTTTATCCACTGATTTTTGTAATATATAAAACAGGTGGTGAAAATATAAAAACGAACAAAGCTGTAGCTTGTAACTGTATTGTTAGAAACGGGAACAGCTAACGCTACACAATCAACACATTGCTTCCTCGGCACTCAGTACTTTGATGTATTAGCCAGTAATGGATAAAAATAAATAAAAAATGGACAATGAACACTCCCCATTTTACATCTATAAGATTACAACCAGCTTCGGAACCTCACACATGTAACATGACAGCAGAAAACATGAAAGAAATCATGTAATCCATAAATGCACACAGACAGTGTGCTACAGGCCTTTCAACCAGATTCTCTAGATTGTGCTATTGCTATTAAATCCTGTAACATTAACTTTTCAAGCAAATTATTTTAATTGCATTATATGCTTTTGCACTAACATTTTATTTATTTTGTGCCCCTTTCTTCTCCTGCAGCTGGGATAGGGGCTACATGCTGCTATTTGTCAATTATCAGCTGCACATAAATTCTGGACAATACAACTGACATCTTTAACAGCCAGACAGTCTGACAATGGTAGCAGAATGAACATACCGTCCAAAAGCACAAAGAAAAGGTCACAATCTATGGAAATCAAGGTCTCCCCTACGGCCCATGAAAGATAGCCTAGTTGTATGTCAAGACAGCTGTTGTACAGCACATACGTGCCTAGATGCAGCTTGTGTAAACTGCCCATCTCACTTAAAAAAAAACCCCATAATTTGCTAATAGAAAAGTCCTTGCATTTTGTCTCTGAAATCACAGGAGATACCTTTAAGATATCTAATTTTCAGGGCAAACAACATTAAAACAATACCTCATTACAATAAATTACCACCAATGCAGCAGCTTACAAAGAAAAGTTAATATATGCATATTATCTGTAACTTTAACGTTATACTTCTGACACCAAAATAAGATTAATGGTTTTTCAAATCTACGTCTGCCTAAAGCTCTGAAATGTAGCACTCAATTATCAGGCATGATAAAGCATAGATAATTTAATTTTAAAATGAGCGTAGAGATAAGTCTTATGGGCATTTTAAAATGTAACAAGATATCAGTTTCTAAAAAAAAAAAAGAATAAGTAAAGAAACCAGGTTTCAAACAAAAATACTGTGTTACCACCACACAAGCCAAACACCTTTTTTTTCAATTATTATTTTACAATGAAGTAATGATAAACGCATTTAGTATTTCATGCACTGTGGATTAATAAAAAAAACTGCACAAGATCATTAAATACTGATGTCTAAATCTTAAATACAGTTTATATTTTGGGTGATGCATAACAAATAATTTGTTTAAAGAAAAAGTCAAGAAAAAAAATGTGTGTGTTATGCATTACATATTCATTTTTTTAAGAGTAAAATATTCCAGTAACTTTTTTATTCTACCACAGCTACCATAGGGAAATGTGTAGTTATATGTTCCATAAATTCAATTTATCACACTGTGCTAAACTGAATCTTTGTTTAAACAGATCATGTAACATTCCCACAGCTTTTAAGCCTAATCTTTAGTAACCTTATCCCTACTACTAATGCAAAACTTGATTCTCTTCCTAGATAGAAGTATTTATTTCCAACTGAAATGAACATGTTGAACAACAAACACTATTTCCAGAAAGCTAAGGTTTCAAAGTCAACTCACTGCTTCTGCTTAAAAATGATCCCATCGTGCTCCATTGAGTGCTGTCATTAAAAATATATTGTGATTCAACAGGAAATAAAAGCAGCAGGCAAATATCTTTTCTTCATATCTTTCAAAACATGCAAGAATTACTATGGATCAGTGTAAAATCTACCATGGGTTTCTGTTGCCTTATGGAAATGCTGGTTGGATAGCTTGCAAGCCCAGCAAAACAATGGTATAAGAACCAAATGATTCTAAAGAGTCCTAGAATTGCACTTGATGGATATTTTGTATAGCCCCGTCAATGTAAGCTAAGGGTTGTGCTATGAAAGTAATTGATCATTAGGTGGAATGAATGATAAAGATGGTGAACCAATCATAGAACTTGCAGTGCTTTTTAATCTATATGTCCCCATGAGGGTGATTTTTCAGCTCTTATTTTCTGAGCACACAAAAGGCAAAAAAATACATTTGTCGCAAAGTAAATTCACAAATTGTGATCAATCACATTTTTAGACGCATTTATTTAAAGGGAGGTTCAGATGTCTCAGTTATAAAGAATCGATCTGGGTTTGGACTTCTAAAGGACTCCAGTTTATACAAAATGGAACCTAAACTTACACATCATACCCCAGGGGAATATGAGGAATATCAACTGATTATGCCAGCATGTTTTTCATACCATGCACATTTTTCTGCATGTTGTCTGCTGAAAAACTAATGCCCCAGTCAATTGGTTAATCTTTGATTTAGGAGTAAAATTAAATAAAGTAATTTGGAATGACCATCCGGAGTCATTAGATAGGATGAGACCCCAAAATGTATAAGGCATAAAAGTTGCAAGAAACTGCACACTCTGCAGTCCTATTTATAAGTGTCCCTAATTGGCCAGAGCAGAGAAGGTAACCTAAGTTACAACATGGCAGCGCCCACTGTTTTATAAACACTAAGATTACAAGTGAAGCGCAACAGCGATTTCATGATCCATTTTTCTTCTGCTGATATTACAATTCAGGAGAAATCGCCATTGCGCTACTGCAATAGTACCTTCCGCATCAATCCATACCGTGATCCAAGAGCTCTCGTAAAATGTTTTCCGAAACTAAAAAGTTTCACAAAACACAACAAAAATACATTACAAAGTACGCTCACACTCAAACTTCACGATTAACCCCTGAACCGTCATCCCCCACATCTCCAACCTTAAATAATACTATCAACCCCTAAACTGCAATCCCCCACATTGCAAAATACATAATTAACCCCTAAACCACCATCCCCCACATTGCAAATTACCTAAATAAATTATTAACCTCTAAACCGCCATTCCCCCACATAGCAAAGTACCTAAATAAATTATTAACCCCTAAACTGCCATCCCCCTACATTATGAAGTAATTAAAATCTAAACCCCCTAATCTAACCCCAATTAAGATACCCATAAATTAGTTAAAAATTATTCTAACTACCTGTTAATAAAAACTTACCTGTAAAATTAAAATAAAACCTAAGTTTACCCTAAAAAAACCCCTAATATTACTTAAAAATAAAAAACCTACATTACAATTTGAAGAATCAGATCAGCCAATAGGAATGCTTGGATACCCTATATAAAAGGGGTTCCTTGCACTCAATCTTCAGTGTGCGGCTGGAGACTGTATGAAGAGTCGATGTTCTGATGAGGACCACCGACATTGCCGCCGATCTCGCCGAAGACTTCATAGCCGCCGGGATGAAGATAGAAGATGGATCTCCGCCCATCATCATTGGAGAGTACCAATTGTGGGGTTAGTTATATTTTTTTAAGATTAGGGATTTTTTCTGAGCAGAAAAAGAGCTGAATGCCCAGTTAAATATCCTTTTCAGGACAATGGTTATAGTTTAGGCTTTTTTGAGTCAGGTTTTTTTTTTTTTTTGGGGGGGGGGCTGTAATGTTAGGAGGTCTTGTTTTATTTATGCAAAAGAGGTGTTAACTTTAGGGCAATGCCCTACAAAAGGCCCCAAGGGCTATTGGCAGTTTATTTTTAGAATAGGGATTTTTATTTTGTTTGTTTTTTTGAGGTATAAGAATATTTTTTTTTATTTTTGATCATTTCTTTGTTATTTTTTTTTTGTAAGGGTATCTTTCATTTTTTGTAATAGTAGTTTTTGTTTTGTAATGTTAGGTTTTTATTTTTTATTTAGGTTTTTTATTTTTTATAATGTATTTTTTTATTTTTAAGTAATGTTAGGCTTTTTATTTTTTGTAATGTAGGCTTTATTTTTTGTAATGTAGGCTTTTTATTTTTAAGTAATGTTATGTTTTTTGTTAAGGTAAGCTAAGGTTTTAATTTAATTTTAACGGTAAGTTTATTTATTTTAAGGTATTTAGAATATTAAAAAATGATTCATGGGTATATTAATTGGGGTTAGGTTAGGGGGTTTCGATTTTAGATACTTTGCGATGTAGGGGGATGGCAGTTTAGGGGTTAATAGTTTATGTAGTTTGTGATGTGGGAGGATGGCGGCTTAGGGGTTATTAGGCTAGGTGTTTATTGTAGGGTGTTTTTTCGCTTTTTTGTCGGTTTCGCAAGTAGTGTGTTTTTTCTTCCTCTCCATTGATTTCTATGGGAGAACACATGCACACCAAAACTCCGCTAGCTAACAATAGTGAAACTTGTAGTTAGCTGTGTTTTAGCTAATGGTAAATTTAGACTTACTGCACGTCTTGTAATCTGGCCCTAAAACTTTACATTTATTTTTTCAATATTTAAAAAGCTAATGAAACTTTAAAAAAAATGCATCTATATGTTATTCTCAGACAAATATTTTCTTTGAATGCATCATTCTATCTAGCATTTGTTTAGTGTTTAGCATCTCTTGAATTGGAGGTTTTATTTTTCATTTATAGCTCTGTTCAATATTAATTTCAACTGACAAACTATAAGAATTGTAATCATAACCACTAATTAACAATTGCTAGAAGATCTATGTATACTATAAAAAGATAATAGCTGTAGACTATATGAAAAATCTACATAGAACCTTTCACCGCTGAGTAAGTCAAACATTTCTCACCGAACCGCACTGACACATTTAAGTTTTGCTGGAGGTACATAATGATGAAAAATAGAATTCTGAAATATAGTCACACACACAAAAGAAAAACAAAACACTGAAGTGTGATATATTTGAGATTCTTTTAATTTAACCAGGAGACTAGAAAAATGGGTTGGTTCAAAAAAATAAAAAAAAATCCTATCCACTTGGGATAAGTAATATATAAAAATGCTGGCAGATGGAACTGAATAGGAATGCTTGAAAGAAAGCCTGGCTAATGGAATAAAGAAGCTCTAGACTACAAAATATTCAGAGCAGGGTCTCAAATCATTTTGAATGTGTCTATTTATTATGGCTAACAGATTAATTCTACATCTTTTGTCTAACTAAAGAAAATACTGGTGTTCTATAAATAAACATCATAAGAATCTATTAGATCAGGGGTCGACAAAGTATTTTAGGCTTTGTGGGAAAGAAACAAAATCAAGGATACTATGTAGGTTCTTCTACAGGAAGAGAAAACAAATGTCTAAGTTTTTACTGACAACATTTAAATTATATGACAAACAAATTAGCCACTCTTGGTTAAAGACACATCTTGATTTTCTTATTTTTGTGAAATACTTCTGCTGTGAGGAGATTTGAAGTTTACTGATTTTTCTGACAGTTACTTTTCTTTGAGATGGATTTTGTACTATAAAAAAGCACCAGCGCAAAGACATGAGAGAACCACAGTTCTGTCACAAGTACTTACAGGGACATGAACCCCACGTTATTTTTTTATTATTCATAAAGAGCATAGCATTTTAAACCACTTTCCAATTGACTTATAAAATCAAATTTGATGTGATCGCTTGGTATCTTGCACTACTGGGAGCTGGCTGAACACATCTGGTGAGCCAATGACGAGGCATATAAGTGCAGCCACCAATCAACAGGTAGCTCCCAGTAGTGCTTAACTACTCCTGAGCATACCTATGTATTCTTTTAAAAAAAAGCTTATCAAGAGAACAAAGCAAATTAGATAATAGAAGTAAATCGACGTTATATCTGAATCATGAATGAATAACTTTGGTTTCCTATACCAATGCATACAAAAAAAATCAGCGTGACTGTGTTCCTGGGTGGATAAAAATCAACGATTTTTTTAAAAATTGAATTTTTTAAAGTAAATTAATTCCATTATCCCTTCACAATGTCATGCTCCCCTAGAGGTTTCTGTAAGATTAATTTGGGCAATTTTTCGATCTTGAAGATATTATAACATATTATTGGTTTTATAGTTCTCAAAACTGTGAATTTGTGTCTGCAGAAATAACATGCCCCTTCTTCACAGCAAAAATATTCAAAAATAAACAAAGAGTTCAGAGAAATAGACTTTTAAGGGACATAATCATGAAAGAAAACTTTTGGGTTTGAGATAGAAATAAATCTGAAAATTGTGTGCTCTATTATCAAAATGTGCTTCATTCTCTTGGTATCCTTTTTTTAAGGAGCACAATGCTCTACTGGGGACTAGCTGAACACAGTGGGTGAAACAGTGACAAGCAGCTAGCTCAAACTAGTGAATTGATTCTAAACCCTACCTATGTATGGTTTTCAACAATGGATATCAAGAGAATGTGGCAAATTAGATAACAGAAGTAAATTGGAAAATTGTTAACATTTGCTTGCTTGTTCTGAATCATGAAAGTTTAATTTTGACTTTACTGTCCCTTTAATGCCATTGCTTCCCTGCAAATATATGCACACAGAATAAATCCTACTACGCTTCAAGAATAGAAGATTGTTTGGAGTGGAATAGATCTGCACAAGAACCTAAGTGTGAGGAGGAAAGGACAAGAATTATCTTTCTCCATTCAATAAAGTACATCTGAAATGTTGATCAAATATGAATGATTAACCTATTACAATTGAGATAGTTCACCTCCCAATAATACCAAATCAGTAATGGTCTGATATAATAATAAATAAAAAAAATCTGAAAAGTTATTATTCTAAAAATGAAAAACAAGATTTAAATTGACCTTACTAACTAGTGATTTAAATCGTGATTTCAATCAAATCAAATCAACCCAGCTGTTTTCCCTATAAAACTTTATATATGGACACTGAAATCTGAAGTCAATATAATTTTCACGTGTCACAAAATAATATTCTTTTATTTTTTTTTAAAGCATTTAAACATTTTTAAAACATTCTAAGCTTAGAGGCTGCACAAAATAAAATATGTGGTCCTGATTTAACCCCCAAGTTACAGTTTGCCTACCCCTGTAATAGCACAAGCCACTAACCTACACATATGACCCAGATCTTCAAAGTATTCAAACACAGTTTTATAAAAACTAATCTACTTTTTCTTTTTCTCAGGTGTAGCTATTTTATGCCATTTAAACATAGAAATGCAACTAAATTGTATGGTTATTAATAATATGAGTCCTATAAAGTAGGCAATGTGCCAAACTCGCACCAAGTAATACAGTGACAAAGAATTTGCAAGCTTACTTTAATAATGACTTACTTTGTTACATGACAAAGACACGCCAGAAATCTATTTACTCAGATACCCAAATAGTGATATTGCACCATCATTATTTACAAGGGCAAATATAAGGGAGCATGTAAATGAACACGGCTGAAAAATGATTAGAATATGAAGCCCTAAATATTAACTAAAGCATTACATGAGGATGACAACACATCAGACATCATTTTCATATCATTGCCATCTGTTGGCAGTCACATCATGCTGTTTTAAAATCTGGATTTTGTTTTTTATTATGTATTCCGAAGCCTTACTTGCACGTGCACGAGAGCAAGAATCCGCACTATGAATTGTGCAGCGTAAGGCACTAAAGAAAACAGTCTAATAATCTAATACTTTGCTGGTAACAAAGGTAAATTGCAAGTTATTCAGATTGCTTAAAAAGATGAAAGTATAATTATAATGTTAAAACATAATGTAAATAAAAAACAACATACTTGGAAGTCTATAGATAGTGAATATCATTCAACTATCTTTAATATTTTAAATAAAAATAATTAGATCTAACATTTAAAAATTATAATTAAAAATATATTTGACTCAAACAACTACGTTATCTTCAGTAATATTTTGTGCATTTCTTTTAGTCAGGTGGAAAAACAAAGTATTATTTGTGAAATTGAAAGAAGGAAGTGACAGTGCTTACAAGCACAAGTTATGGCTGCAGTGTAATATTTATTAAGCAAATCATCTTTCATACAATGTTTACATGGACATACAGCTACAATAAGAAAATGAGAAAACACATAGTTAAAGTCTGCCCCAGACTGGAAATGCAATACTGGCCCAGAGCTGAAGACAGATGCAGAGCCAATCAGAGGTGGCACATGAGCATGGTCGCCAATCAGCAACCCTGTTCATCTCAGGATTCCTGAGGTGATGTTAACTGTACATTTAACCTACTTTTGTGTGTGTGGGGATAATACTTAGTTTTGTGCAATCAATAATGCTATAAAGAAAAGTCCTAATGCCTTAGAGCATTTTCTTATTTCTAAGCCTTTGAAAAAGTATGTTTATTGCTTGAGAGCAACTTTGGAATTTCTATGTCCCTTTAATTGTTTAGAGAATATACATTAATTTGGAAATCTTGTATTTCATTTAAAGGAACAGGAAAACAAACATTTTATTTCATGATACAGATAGAACATACAATTTTAAACAACTTTCCAATTTATTTCTATTATAAAATTTGCTTCATTCTATTGTAATTATTTGCTGAAGAAACAGAATTGCACTACTGGCAGATAGCTGAGCACATTTAGTTAGCCAATCACAAGAGACAAGGGTGTGCAGGCACCAATCAGCAGCTAGCTTCCACTTTTATAGGATATGTGCGTATTCTTTTTCAACAAGGTATATGAAGAGAACGAAACACATTTGAAAAGGGAAGTTAATTTAAAAGTGACTTAAAATTGCATGCACTATCTGAATCTTGCAGGTTTAATTATGACTTTCATATCCCTTTAAGTATTTAAAACAAACAAAAAAAATAATATTTTGTCCAACTACATGGATTTTCCTGAAATGTAACAATAATACTTTTTTTTTATCTCCCTAATCCTGAAAAGACATAAGATTATCAAAATGGTAGCATTTGCAGACTATTTTTTGGAAATTAAAATAATAAGATGTAGGTTATGAGATCACAACCTTGTCATCAGGATGAGGTTGTGAGATTGTGGCCTGCAGCTAACTAGCAGCCCTTATCATAGCATCAGCAGGAGTCCAGCATTAGGAAGGAGGAAAGTCTCTCCAACAAAAATAAACCTATGGAAGGTTTTTAAGCACCAGCCAATGAGATTTTTTTTAAAACTAAAATTCTGACATTCACAGCTGCTAAACCTGTTTTCCACTGCTGTGCCCATATGTTTTGTTTTTCTCCTCACAAATGTGTATCTGCAGAATTCCATGGGGACTGAAGTGCCAATGAGCAACAGAAAAGGACTATAGATGAAGGATAATAGGGAACAGGAATAAGTCTTTCAATGTGTGAAAAACTGAAAATTTTATGGCAAGACAGGAGGCTTCATATTTTGCATCAAATCTTTACTGAATCCAAACAGCAGCAAAGAAAACATACAGAGGAAAAAAATAATAATAATAGCATAGTAACAAGACTGCACCAATCAGCACACAGCAGCCTAATAAACTGTAATGAACAAGTCCAGTACTTCCTCTTTCCTTTGCTGCATTCAGACAGCAGGTCATGTATTCCCTTTTTACCTCAAATTTTAATGCATTTTGATTATCTTTGTTTAAGATCACTAATCCGTTTATCTGTTTTAGAGTATACTATAAACCATTATATAGGTTTCTTTCCTAGGTTCTTTAGTCTCTATTCTGTTTATCTTATTTAGACTTTTCAGTAAAACTTTTATATATAGTTTCTTTCCTAAGTTCTTTATATTCTTATCCCTTTATCTTTCCTATTCTTATCCTATGATGCATAACTGTAATGAAAACAGAAACAGAGGCGCCACATGTGTAGATCAATAAGGACCAAGAATATCCAAACGAGACAAGATACAGGGTACTCACAAACGTGAAGGTACTCTATTGTGCCTGTAGAAGCAGGCTGGTATTCTAACAGCAAACCAGCTGGCTGTACAAGGGAATCCCCGTCGTGATATCCTGTGGCTCTAGGTCTCCAAACAGCAACCCTTGCCTGGGTCACTTTCTGCGAGTTGGAACTGGAGTAAGGAGGGGAGAAAGGCTAAACAGCCCTTAGGTTACTTACAAGGAAATTGCCACACTAACACCAGACTTGTAAAAAGTGGAACTGATATTTATTATTATACAAAATAAAAATACCAAGTGTAACGAATTACAGCTGGGTGTGTTAAAAGCAAATCTCCTTTTGTGTACAGAGATAGTAGCGACGCGTTTCTCAAGGATAACCCCGTTTCCTCAGGCTTGTATGCTCTGACCTTGTCTTAATTCCCTTAACTAGAAGTTACATCATCCTTTGGGTGAAGACCGAGAGCTGCCTGTTCTACATATGGACTTTTGTGACACTATTGGAACTTATCTATTGCCAAATTGGTTACGTGCTACGTTTGTATATATATATTTTACAATTTTAACTTCTTTACATTATGTATATTGTGTTATGAGATGCACACTTATTTTTTAATATCTATCATCGCTTTTTAGCGCCTCCTATAGGAGATCTGTGGTACTTAGTATCACAGACATTCCTGTATTTCTATTCTTATCCTATATGTAATTGTTTGTTTTATATGGAACAGGCAATAGGTTTACAGCCTGCTTGCCTGCATGATGTTTGTATATTAGGCCGGTTTCCAGGCCTTATTTCTTTTCTTGCAAAGCTTTATTTAGTACAGTATGCACAGTGTGTGTGGCCAGTAGCCAGACCTCATTATTTCATTTTTCATAGAACTTCTTTATATCAGGTGCCGTGCTTAGGACCCCCCTTTTTTCAGCAAATTATATTACATTTAGACAAGACCCCTGACTAGTGTTATAAACTGGTCGGTCGCGTGAGACGCGCCTCAACACGGCCCTGAATGGCTGCGTGGCGGTAGTGTTTTAGGCCCTCCTTATTCATACTAGGATCTTGTATTATCTTAGTATGATGTCAGTCTTATGGTCTAAGATTATATATTGTAATTTTAGGGCCGTGTCACTCCTTTTCTAGCAGCCCCATCTGAGCGACCTATCTATTTATATAAAAATCTGTCTTACTTAATTATATGAAATCTTTTATTCCTTGCCTTACAGAGCTTTCATATGGGGGATTTTAAGACTGTTTTAATCTAAGCCCTTTCACTTGTTAGACCCAGGGTTGATGGCCCTCTGGGTCTGACAGAATTAAAAAGTAGTTCTTGTTATAGACTGTAAAGTATTATAGACTCAGATGCTGATCTAAGGATCCAGTATTAAACTTTTAAAAGCCTGCAGGAATCTGTATGTAGGTGAATATGTGTGTGTGTGTGTGTGTGTATATATATATATATATATATATATATATATACACACACACACACAGGTCTTTGTGTCTGGAAGTACCTATGCACATTTTTATGTAGGCATATGTAGGTATATTTATGTGTGTGCGTGTGTATATGTACATATTTATGTGTATGTTTTTATGTATGCATGTGTAGGTGAATATATGCGTGTGTGTATGTATATATTCACGTCTAGGTGTATACATGTACATGTTTTTATGTATAAATATGTATGTATATATACGTGTGTATTTTGTCTCCTAAGGCTTGGTTTGGAGTCTGTAAGTCTCTTTAGGCTTGGTTTGGAGTCTGTGGAGTCCTCATAGAATAATACTATAGGAGCTTGTTTTACTTAAATAGTAATATACGTCCAGAAGCTAACCACTTGTCATTTGTTTTTATGCACATACAGTATATACGGCTTCATTTTGGAAGCTTGTATTGCACAGGCTATTCAGTCTAAATTGCTCTTAATACATCTCTATCAGAGCGCAGTTTTAAATTCCATACACATTTTCCATAATATATATATATATATATATATATATACACACACACACACACACATATATATATATATATATATATATATATATTCAGCTGCTTCAGTTTTATTGAATATAAGGAGATTATCCTGTATTAGGCTATATATATATATATATATATATATATATATATATATATATATATATATATATATATATATATAAACCTATATTAGGGCTTTATTTTAGTTTTTTAGCCTATATGAGCCAAGTTATTTGGCCTGTTTTCAGGCTATATATTTTAGGCTATATTTATATAGTATTTTTGCCAGTATTATGGTTATATTAGATATAAGACGGTATAAAGGTTTTCCTGAATATAGTTGATCTGCCTAATTGAGGCTTCATTGTATAATAAGCTTGTATTAGGATATTTTGAATATAAGTATATTAGGCTATATTATATAATGAACCCTTATTAAAGGGACCGTCTACACCAGAATTTTTATTGTTTAAAAAGATAGATAATCCCTTTATTACCCATTCCCCAGTTTTGCATAACCAACACAGTTATATTAATATATGTTTTACCTCTGTGATTACCTTGTATCTGGGCCTCTGCAGACTGCTCCCCTTATCTCAGTGCTTTTGACAGACATGCAGTTTAGCCAATCAGCGCAGACTCCTAAATAACTCCACGGGAGTGAGCACAATGTTATCTATATGACACACATGAACTAGTACTGTCTAACTGTGAAAAAACATTTAAAATGATCTGAGCTAAGAGGCGGTTTTCAACGGTTTATAAATCAGTTTGAGCCTACCTAGGTTTAGCTTTTCAAAAATACCACCAAGGGAACAAAGCAAATGTAATGATTAAGTCAATTGGAAAGTTGTTCAAATGTCATGCCCTATCTGAATTATGAAAGTTTAATTTTGTCTAGACATTAAGGTTTATTAAATATGAGTATTTTAACAGGTATTAGGTTATTTAGTTTTTTTAGTATTTTGGCCTGTATTAAAGGATTACTGTAGTTTTATTCTCGGCATATATAACAATTATATAAATCGAGTTATAATGGTCAAAGAAATAATTTGCACCTACTTGCAGTTTCAAACGATCCTTCATATATATATATATATAAATATATATATATATATATAAAATTTAGTTTTAAAATCTTCTAATGATGTAGGCTAAGACAGCCCACAAATAACAATTTAAGTAAGAACTTACCTGATAAATTAATTTCTTTCATATTGGCAAGAGCCCATGAGCTAGTGACGTATGGGATATACAATCCTACCAGGAGGGGCAAAGTTTCCCAAACCTCAAAATGCCTATAAATACAACCCTCACCACACCCACAATTCAGTTTAACAAATAGCCAAGTAGTGGGGTGATAGAAAAAGGAGTAAAACGCATAAAAAAAAGGAACTGGAAATATAATTGTGCTTTATACAAAAAAACAACCACCATAAAAAGGGCGGGTCTCATGCCAATATGAAAGAAATGAATTTCTCAGGTAAGTTCTTACATAAATTATGTTTTCTTTCATGTAATTGGCAAGAGTTCATGAGCTAGTGACAAATGGGATATTATTACCAAGTTGTGGAACTCCACAAAAAAATCACTAGAGAGGGAGGGATAAAAATAAAAACTGCCATTTTCCACTGAAAAAGTTAAATCCACATCCAAAAAAATAAGTTTTTCTCATAATTGAAAAGAAAAAACTTAAAACATAAGCAGAAGAATCAAACTAAAACAGCTGCCTGAAGAACCTTTCTACCAAAAATTGTTTCAGAAGAGGCAAATACATCAAAACGGTAGAATTTAGTAAATGTATGCAAAAAAGACCAAGTTGCTGCTTTGCAAATCTTATCAACTGAAGCTTCATTCTTAAAAGACCACAAAGTGGAAACTGATCTAGTAGAATGAGCTGTTTTTCTCTGAGGTGAGGCCTGACCCAACTCCAAATAAGCCTGATGAATCAAAAGCTTTAACCAGGATGCCAAGGAAATGACAGAAGCTTTCTGACCTTTCCTAGGACCAGAAAAGACAACACATAGACTAGAAGTCTTCCTGAAATCTTTAGTAGCTTCAACATAATATTTCAAAGCTCCTACAGCATCCAGAATATGTAAGGATCTCTCCAAAGAATTCTTAGGATTAGGACACAAAGAGGGAACAACAATTTCCCTATTAATGTTGTTAGAATTCATAACTTTAGGTAAAAATTTAAATAAAATCCGCAAAACTGCCTTATCCTGATGGAAAATCAGAAAAGGAGACTCACAAGAAAGAGAAAGAGCAGATCATTTGGAAACTCTTCTAGCAGAAGAGATAGCCAAAAGAAACAACACTTTCCAAAAAAGTAGTTTAATAGCCAAAGAATGCATAGGCTCAAAAGGAGGAGCCTGTAAAGCCTTCAAAACCAAATTAAGACTCCAAGGAGGAGAGATTGATTTAATGACAGGCTTGATACGCACCAAAGCCTGCACAAAACAGTGAATATCAGGAAGCTTAGCAATCTTTCTGTGAAATAAAACAGAAAGAGCAAAGACTTGTCCCTTCAAGGAACTTGCAGACAAACCTTTATCCAAACCATCCTGAAGGAACTGTAAAATTCTAGGAATTCTAAAAGAATGCCAGGAGAATTTATTAGAAGAACACCATGAAATATAAGTCTTCCAAACTTGATAATAAATCTTCCTAGATACAGATTTACGAGCCTGTAACAAAGTATTAATCACTGAGTCAGAGAAACCTCTATGACTAAGCACTAAGCGTTCAATTTCCATACCTTCAAATTTAATGATTTGAGATCCTGATGGAAAAACGGGCCTTGAGACAGAAGGTCTGGTCTTAAAGGAAGTGGCTAAGGTTGGCAACTGGACATCCGGACAAGATCCGCATACCAGAACCTGTGAGGACATGCTGGTGCTACCAGAAACACAAACGATTGTTCCATGATGATCTTGGAGATCACTCTTGGAAGAAGAACTAGAGGTGGGAAGATAAAAGCAGGTTGGTAAAACCAAGGAACTGCTGACGCATCCACCGACTCCGCCTGAGGATCCCTGGACCTGGACAAGTACCTCTGAAGTTTCTTGTTTAGATGGGAAGCCATCAGATCTATTTCTGGAAGACCCCACATCTGAACAATCTAAAAAAAACACATCTGGATGGAGAGACCACTCCCCCGGATGTAAAGTCTGATGGCTTAGATAATCCGCTTCTCAATTGTCTACACCTGGGATATGTACCGCAGAAATTAGACAAGAGCAGGATTCCGCCCAAGAAAGTATCCAATATACTTCTTTCATAGCTAGGGGACTGTGAGTCCTACCCTAATGATTGACATATGCCACAGTTGTGATATTGGTGCTCTCTTCTACAGAGGCCAAACCTGAAGAGCCCTGAAAATAGTTCTAAAATACTGATTTGTAGCCTCGCCTCTTGAGGTTTGCAAACCCCTTGTGCTGTTAGAAATCCCCAGACAGCTCCCCAACCTGAAAGACTTGCATCTGTTGTGATTACAGTCCAGGTTAGATGAACAAAAGAGGCCCCTTGAACTATACGATGGTGATCTAACCACCAAGTCAGACAGAATCGAACATTGGGATTTAAGGATATTAACTGTGATATCTTTGTATAATCCCTGCACCATTGTTTCAGCATCCAAAGCTGGAGAGGTTTCATATGAAAACGAGCAAAGGGGATCGCGTCCGATGCTGCAGTCATGAGACCTAAAACTTCCATGCACATAGCCACTTAAGGGAATGATTGAGACTGAAGGTTCTGACAAGCTGAAACCAATTTTATTCCTCTCTTGTCTGTTAGAGACAGAGTCATAGACACTGAATCTAAAAAGGTGACCCTTGTCTGAGGAATCAATGAACTTTTTGGTAAATTGATCCTCCAACCATGTCTTTGAAGAAACACCACTAGTTGATTTTGTGTGAGATTCGGCAGAATGTAAAGACTGAGCTAGTACCAAGATATTGTCCAAATAAGGAAACACTGGAATACCCTGTTCTCTGATTACAGAGAGTAGGGCATCGAGAACCTTTGAAAAAATTCTTGGAGCGGTCGCTAGGCCAAATGGAAGAGCGACAAATTGGTAATGCTTGTCTAGATAAGAAAATCTCAGAAACCGATAGTGATCTGGATGAATCGGAATATGAAGATATGCATCCTGTAAGTCTATCACGGACATATAATGACCTTGCTGAACAAAAGGCAGAATAGTCCTTATAGTCACCATTTTGAAAGTTGTCACTCTTACAAAACGATTCAAAATTTTCAGATCCAGAACTGGCCTGAATGAATTTTCTTTCTTTGGGATAATGAATATATTTGAATAAAACCCCAGACTCTGTTCCTAAAACGAAAGTTGTATGATTACTCCTTAAAGCTCTAGATCTGAAACACACTTCAGAAAAGCCTATACCTTCACTGGATTTGCTGGAACGTGTGAGAGAAAAAAATCTTCTCACAGGAGCTCTTACTCTGAATCATATTCGATACCCTTGAGAGACAATACTCTGAATCCAATTATTTTGGACAGAATCTGCCCAAATGTTTTGGAAAAATTTTAATCTGCCCCCCACCAGCTGAGCTGGAATGAGGGCTGCACCATCATGCAGACTTGGGGGCTGGCTTTGGTTTCTTAAAAGGCTTGGATTTATTCCAACTTGAAGAAGGTTTCCAATTGGAACCAGATTTTTTGGGGGAAGGATTTGGTTTCTGTTCCTTATTCTGTCGAAAAGAACGAAAATTATTAGAAGCTTTAGATTTACCCTTAGATCTTTTATCCTGTTGTAAAAAATCTCCCTTCTCCCAGTGACAGTTGAAATAATTGAATCCAATTGAGAACCAAATAAATTGTTACCTTGGAAAGAAAGAGATAGTAATCTAGACTTAGATACCATGTCAGCATTCCAATACTTGAGCCACAAAGCTCTTCTAGCTAAAATAGCTAAAGACATAGATTTAACATCAATTTTGATATCAAAAATAGCATCACAGATAAAATGATTAGCATGTTGAAGCAAGCAAACAATGTTAGACAAATCAGGATCCGTTTCCTGTTGCGCTAAGCTTTCTAACCAGAAAGTTGAAGCAGCTGCAACATCAGCAGCTGCAATGGCAGGCCTGAGAAGATAGCCAAGAATATAAATAAGCTTTCCTTAGATAAGATTCAAGTTTCCTATCTAAAGGGGGGGGGGGGGCGGAGCCAGCGGGGTAGGTGAGCGGTCGCACATTCTGTGAGCTCTGACTAAATTTATCTATTTTTCAACCAGCCCCGCTCACCTTTGACACAAAATAGCCTAAGTTTGCTTGCTCATACTATCCTAGCCACCCAGTCTTAGATGTAGAGGAGCACAATCTGTCTATGTGTAATTAGAACCTTAAGGAGATTGAACAGTGATCGAGTGAAGACGGTGGTCATCTTGGCTGCAGGGTGAAGTTCATATGACTTAATCCCTGTCGGCACTACAAAGACCTAAAAAAAGCCAGCTCAAACATTCCAAAACAGTTTGGTATACATTGCAGCAGTGATTTACTCTAATGGGCAAGCCGGTTCCAGACACTGCGGTCCTTAGAAAGCGGTGATTCCCCTGAACCACCTCTGTTCATATACTGCATACCAGCCTAACAATAGATCACATATACGTGAGGTGTAGCCGGCTCATGGCCCTCTTCTGACAATATATATGGAAGAAAGAACAAGCATGGAGGGGACCACCGTTTTTTAATTATAAGCTAAGATGCCTGCTTCGAAATCACCATAATGCCCTTGAGGACATGCTACACACAGCGTTCTGCTACAGTGGTTCACATTATATCCAACAGTCAACCCTACCTGCAACTTCCCTAGAATGTGGTGATGGGGAGGCTATGGGGCTCCGGTGCTCTCCACTCACCCCTACTAGTCTTTCATCTAACCCCACGCTATGCAGAGGATCAGAGGGACTGGGTAAGGCTGAGAAATCAAAGAGCGTTCTGGAGAGCCACGTGGCCTTAATGAGGAAGGGTAATCACACTCCTGCAGAGTACTGGCCAGTCATGGCAACGCTTCAAGGGAAACTCATGAAAAGCCTAGATAGATTATCTAGTGAGACTCGGCTACAGATTCCCTGCTCTTTATCAACTTCTCTGCCATACGACACCTCCTATCCGGACCGGCTGTGCTTTCAGTGGGACCCTGGGGGCTTACCTCAACGGCTCCTCTGTGGGGTGAGTTCTGGACCGGGTTAAAATTGATATGGCCACGGTGGTTGTCTTGTTGACTCACTTCCCGCAAAGTTTTGGCCCTCAGGGCCACTTCATCTAGAGTTGCCTCCATAGTACTGTCACCGTTTCCTAAGGCAATAGGGCTTCCTATAGTAAGCGGGAGACAGCATCTTTATTTATTTTGAGCATTCTCCTACTGACATTCAAGCTTAAAAGACTTAAAGGGACACTAAACCCTAAAATTGTCTTTCATTATTCAGATAGAGAATACAAATTTAAACAACATTACAATTTACTTCTATTATTTATTTTGCTTCATTTTTTAGATATTCTTAGTTGAAGAAAAAGCAATGCACATGGGTGAGCCAATCACACGAGGCTTCTATGTGCAGGAACCAATCAGCAGCTACTGAGCCTATCTAGATATGCTTTTCAGCAAAGAATATCAAGAGAATAAAACAAATTAGATAATATAAGTAAATTAGAAAGTTGTTTAAAATGGCATGCTCTTTCTAAATCATGAAAGAAAAAAATGTGTGTTTCATGTCCCTTTAAGCAAATGCCACTTCCATTGTTTTGACATAAAAGGACAATAACAAAGTTGATTGGCAATGTTGTTGGTTAACATATGTTTCAATGCTTGTTAAGCCTTTTATTTATTTACCTCTCATACCTTTAATGGATGTATCTAATGTGTCACTTTTATCCTGGCGTGTTGAACCTCTAGTAACAGTATAATATCATAGCACTATTGTTTATAGTTATTGCGGTACCCCAAAAGTATATAGGCAAATATATATGTTGATTCTGGTAGGACTTCCATGATCCCAGAGACTAGAGCTTTCATCTCATGTGCAATACCTGCTCTGAAATTAGGACTAGGGTATATGCTAGTATTAGCCCTTCTCAGTCAAGCACAGTGTCTCCATGATGCTTATTTTAATACTCTGAGATACTGAACGTGTACAGCAATTAGGAGTAGGTGGATGGGGACTCTTTATTTCTAATTCTACTAAATAGAACCTGTGTTCAAAACATATGGGATGCCGTTATGCCAAGCAATTCCCTAGAGTTTTGCTTGTTATAGCTCAGATTTATTGTTCTACTTATACACTACTCAAGCTAGATATTGGTTTTTACTGTATTTTTCTATTCACTTTTAGATATGGGAATTTTATTATGGGTGACGCATTACTAGTCTCTAATTTAGTAACGGGGCATTGGAATTGTAGGCCCTCTCCTGTAAGAATATATGCTGCATATATACATATTTTGAGTGTCCGGCATGGAATCCGCCACGCCCTGTTTAATATTATATAAGTTTGACCAAGCATGGTGTATTGTGATATTTCCCTTGATTATATTTGATAGGATGTTCCAAGTTATCTATTCACATAATATTATTGTTCTTAAATGTTTTTGAGGGCTTGGATGTCTGCGGCCGGGATGTCTGAGCCTTTTCACTCTTACATCTATAGGTATGTTGGGTAGAATATATGGATGGGGGACCTTATACCTAACAAAGGAATGTTAACATTTAATGCTCGCATGCTTGATTGGTATTAAAGTTTAGGGTGACACAGTGGATATACATGTCTTGGACTCCCCACCTTAGGTATGTGCCATTGAATGCAGGGCTCATGTACTGAGGCTAAGGCCATTGCTATACTGTGAGGTGCAGTTTTTTTTTTTTTTTCTTTTAAATATTTGATATGTTTTCAGTGCAGGCTGGACCTGCACTGCTGCCATTAGGTGTAGTCTTCCTTGATATATCCCAAATTTACTAACTCGGATCTTCGGACCTTACTATGCTAGATAACATCAACCAGCAAGAGCTAGTTTTTTTTTTTAATATCCGCCAATACCCAGGGCGCACATGTCTTTCCATAATACTAGGTTGTTTGGCTTTACCATAGCTTGTTTACCTTGAGTTATGCAACCACAGCTCCAATTGTCACCTCCCCCCCACGCATATTATTAATATATCACCTAGTTTAGGTGAATTAACTATGCGGTTTCTCTTGTTTATACCGCACCCTAAATCCTTTTAATTAATGCAACGCACTATATTGTTAACCTTTTGTTCTCTTTTTAAGCTTAACAAGATTATTCAACATTTTATATATTTCGAATTTAAGGTTTTCAGTATCCTATTCTAAATATTACATTAAAAAGTAAAAAAGGGTCTTCATTTAGGGCTTATGAGTGGCCCCTTCACATTAATGTTTACCTACTTTGTACTTTGCTTACTGCAACTGTATGGTCCATGAGTGGCCGTTCCAATCATATTGTGGGTATACTGTTTGAGCAACATTTATTACTTGTTTTGAGAATGTAATTTGTCATTTACCCATATTGTGTTTTTATCTGATGTGCTTGGTAACATATTTTCTAACAATTTATTTTACCTTATAATTTTTATTGACAATTACCCATTGTTTGCTTTTAAAAGAACCTCAATAAAAATATTTAAAAAAAAAAAAAAGTTTCCTATCTAAAGGATCCTTAAAGGAAGTACTATCTTCCATAGGGATAGTAGTACATTTGGCAAGAGTAGAAATAGTCCCATCAACTTTGGGGATTTTTTTTCCCAAAACTCCAATCTGGCTGCTGGTAAAGTATACAACTTTTTAAACCTAGAAGAAAGAATAAAAGAAGTACCAGGCCTATTCCATTCCTTTGAAATCATATCAGAAATAGCATCAGTAACTGAAAAAACCTCTGGAGTAACCACAGGAGGTTTATAAACAGAATTTAAATGTTTACTAGTTTTAATATCAAGAGGACTAGTTTCCTCAATATCCAAAGTAATCAACACCTCTTTTAACAAGGAACGAATACATTTTAAATAAACATTTTAAATAAATAAGTAGATTTGTCAGTGTCAATATCTGTGGAAGGATCTTCTGAATCAGATAGATCCTCATCAGGAGGAGGATAATTCAGTATATTGTCGGTCATTTGAAATTTAATCAACTTTATGAGAATTTTTAAAAGACCTTTTACGTTTATTAGAAGGTGGAATAGCAGACAAAGCCTTCTGAATCGCATCAGCAATAAAATCTTTTATATTCACAGGGATATCATGTACATTAGATGTTGAAGGAACAACAGGCATTGTACTAGTACTCATTGATACATTCTCTGCATGTAAAAGCTTATCATGACAACTGTTACATACTACAGCTGGACATATAATCTCCGCTAACTTATAACAGATACACTTATCTTTGGTAGAACTGTTATCAGGCAGCAGTGATCCAACAGTGGTTTCTGAGACAGGATCAGATTGAGACAAGGAAATATACATAAACCTGACTCATGGCAAATATAAGTACAATACATATATTTAGAGCTTTACAATAATACATAAAGTGCCAAACCATAGCTGAGAGTGTCTTAAGCAATGAAAGCATACTTACCGAAAGTTACAGAAGATCGCCAAACCAGTACTGAAATAGTTATCAGTAGAGGTAATGGAATATGAGAGTATATCGTTGATCTGAAAAGGGAGGTAGGAGCTGAATCTCTATGACCGATAACAGAGAACATATGAAAAGATAGGAAAACCATAGAATTCAATAAGTGATACTCCCTTCACATCCCTCTGACATTCACTGTACTCTGAGAGGAATCGGGCTTCAAAATGCTGAGAAGCGCATATCACAGAAGAAAATCAAGCACAAACTTACTTCACCACCTCCATAGGTGTTATATATAGGCATTTTGAGGTTTGAGAAACTTTTCCCCTCCTGGTAGGATTGTATATCCCATACGTCACTAGCTCATGGACTCTTACCAATTACATGAAAGAAATGGGCTGTACAATCGTCCGTATATTCAACCAATAATATTCAGCTTTTATGAATCTAATTAAAACTTTTAATCGGCATCTTGCGCATGCGCAATGTTATCCAAGCTATTAAAAAGTTATTACTTTCGTATGCCCACTCAATGATAAGTTGCTCATTAATGCTAGGGAGATTCTATATGCGAACAGCACTCACCTTATTAGCGCAGCTCCGTTACCCGCTCTGCAATTTCAATACAGAGAAACATAAGGTGACGTATTTGCTGACGTGTCAGAAGCTTGAGCAGGCGCATCACGGATAATGTCCGCCATATTGGTACCTGGGTTCTCATGCAGGATAGGGCTAGGTGATCAGGTGGGTTTGGAAATAAGGATTACTTTGTGAATCAATTGCAGGCAAACAGTAAGTTATTACAAAGTATGTGAAATTAATAAGTGTCTTATTTTTAAACGTTTTATCTATTTTTTTAGTTCAGTGTCCCTTGAAGCTATATGATATAATAGTCTGTATTAGCTTTTTCAAATATATATATATATATATATATATATATATATATATATATATATATATATATATACACACACACACAATTCTTAGGCTTTTCTATATAACTATATGTTAAGCCTGTTTTAGGCTGTTTTAAATATAGCTATATTAAGCCTATATTAATTTGTGCGGCGGTCTCTGTTGGCTCTCTCCAAATATCCGATAATAAAAATAAAATTAAGGCTCTATTAATTCATCTATTAAGCCTATTAAGGCTATATTCTGTAACTATTTTAAGCCTGCATTAAGGCTCTATTAAATATAACTTTATTTAGCCTGCGTTTATGCTATTCAAAATTTAGCCTGTTAAACTTATCCTTCTTCTGAAGAGGACTTTTTGCTTAAATTTTTTTTTTACCTTTGTTGTCGCCCCGTAAGTAAATCCTTTCCCCCTCTTTTGAGGTGGATCAAAAACCCTCTCAACACACTCCAGAACTGTCTCCCATGTTTCAGTCTCTTTCAGCCCAGTATCGGTATCACTTTCGCCCTCAAGCGGCTTTGGAATGCCTCACGCCCCTCTCCCGGGCTTCTCACTTAGGAGTGTTGTTTAATCTGTTCTGTACTAACCAGCTTCTTTCTTAGTACTCCTCTAATCCTTTTACCTATTCTTTTCCTTTGAGGGATAGTCTAGTCGAAGGTGAATATTGGATTGGTTTGGCTATACTATCTCTTTAATGTATTTAGTCTATCTCCTTCGGTGCTGTGGTGAGAGTCCATGCGGACGCGTGCCTGACCAGTGACTAGCTTCGGTCGGTCATGCGAGCCACTGCTCAGTGAGACACTGCTTTCTATTGTTGTTTTATTTCCTTTACTTTCCTAGTTGTATTCTTCCTTTGAAAATGACTTTTCCTTGTGTATTTCTCTTTTCTATCCTCTTCTTTCTTCTAAGTGTTTTGTTTTTGCCTTTGAAAGTTTGTATCAGCCATGGCCGACGTATTAAATCATCCTTAAGCCGTTTTCAGAAGTATCCCTTAATTCCTATGAGACTTGCTCTAAACTCTGTAGCTCAATATCAGAGTCTCCTTTATCCTCGCAATTGGTTTGGGAAGACCCTATATCTCCCAGTCTCACATAGAGGCATAACTCCAGCTCGAAGACTGTTAGCCCCTTACCCCGGGCTTTTCACATAGGGGTGATAGAACCTCCTCCCCAGAGGTAAAATCCTTCCCCAGGGTTTTCAAGAGGAACATCAGAGCTTCGACT
This sequence comes from Bombina bombina, assembly GCF_027579735.1. NCBI lineage: Eukaryota > Metazoa > Chordata > Amphibia > Anura > Bombinatoridae > Bombina > Bombina bombina. The sequence continues at coordinate 739,218,710 of NC_069503.1, read as the reverse complement.
CTGACAAAATTTTGAAATTGTTCATTTTGTTTTGAAATTTTTTATGTAAGTGCTTTAAAAATGCAAAATATGAAGCCTCCCGTCTTTCCATAAAATTCAGATTATTATAGCCTATGGTGAATAAATAATCTAGATTTTATTAAAGACAAATAATATATATTATATATTAATAAGATTTTGTTTTCTGTTAACTTCATCTAAATTATGTGATTGCTGTTGATTTTCCGTTTCTGGAATTGTTGTTACTTTGCACTTTTTCTCTTTTCAGTGACTCTGTGGATTTTATGTTCTCCCTTATCTACGGACCAGGTCATCTTTTGTTTCTCCGTTCCTGGGTATTGCTCTTCCATTTTGGTCTAGGATGGATTTTGTGGAGTTTGTTTTCTTCATGACTGGTTCCACTGTCTTATGATCAAAGAAAACAGGAAGTGCTGGACTTGTTCATTACAGTTTATTAGGCTTTATTGTGCTGATTGGTGCAGTCTTGTTACTAGGCTATTATTATTTATTTATTTTTTTCCTCTGTATGTTTTCTTTGCTGCTGTTTGGATTCAGTAAAGATTTGATGCAAATTATTCGCCTCCTGTCTTTAATAAAATCAAGATTATTTATTCACCATAGGCTATAATAATCTGAATTATCTTTTTTTGTAAGTGATATTAACAATAGTAATATTTGTAACCTGCCAGATTGTAACTCTCTATTTCTGGATTGCCTAAGCAAGTGACTTAAATTAGAACTTAAATTAGTATTATTAGTACCTGATGGAACAAAAAACCCCAAAAGTTGTCACTATGTGTTATAAGTTAATAGTGATTACATGGGGATGTTAAGTAAATTGTGTGGTTTCCTTAATTTAGGTCTCAAAGGGCCACTCAAGTTAAAATTAAACTTTCACGATTCAGATAGAGCATGCAATTTTAAACATCTTTCCAATTTACTTCCATTAATAAAATGTGCACAGTGTTTTTATATTGACACTTTTTGAGCCACCAGCTCCTACTGAGCATGAGTAAGAATTTACAGAATATACATATATGCATTTGTGATTAGCTGATAGCTATCACATGATACAGGGGGAGTGGAAATAGACATAACTGAAATTTGTCAGAAAAAACTATAGTACTATTCATTTGAAGTTCACACTAAGTGATATTGCAGTTTTTTATTTTGCATTTGTTAATTGTGCAAATCTGCTGTATTGACTGGTCCTTTAAAGCAGTGATTTTTAACCTTTTTTTTGCCGTGGCACACTTTTTTACATTAAAAAATCCTGTGGCACACCACCAAATTTAAAAAAAATCACACATTGTAGCCTAATACAGCATATATATATACACATACACACAAACACACACATACTGTATGTATTGTGCTGTTATGCAATGCCTCCTACAAACTACCCCTGCACTGGGAGTAAAAAACAAGCAAAGTTTAAAAAATATGTTACACTGTTGTCAGTCTGCCGTGGCACACCTGAGGATCTCTCACGGCACACTAGTGTGCCACGGCACACTGGTTGAAAAACACTGCTTTAAAGGACCATTAAATACAGTAAAATTGCAGGCCGTTCTGATATATGTTCTGGCGGTTCCTTGGGTTTTCAGGTTAGCATACCCGTTTCCTCTATTTGCTCTCCTTCAAACAGGAGAGGGCGCTGGTGATTCTAATAGCCCCTGCATGGCCTTGCAGGATCTGGTTTGAAGACCTAGTGGCGACGTCATCTCTGCCACCTTGGAGACTACCTCTAAGGAAGGACCTCCTGATTCAGGGTCATAATGTAAGAGAACATAATACCTCAAATGAGCAGTAGATTTTTTTTTTCTGACAAAGTTCAAAATCTTCTCCCTCCTGTATCATGTGACAGTGAACCAAAAATTCACATGTACAGTATACACTGCTAAATATTTTATGCAAAAAAACGAAAATGCAGGCACTGTACAGGGATACAATTAATATAAAAAGTCCAAGTTTAATGAGAACAAAAGTAAAAAAAATCACAGCAACAAAGACGCTGTAAGCACATAGAAAAAGCCAAGTGAGGGCAGACAGATAAACAGACACAGTCGTCTGATGCGTTTCGCGCCCCCTAGAGGCGCTTAGTCATAGACATGGTAGTTACACTGAGCATACTCTATTTAGAGGGACAACTTGCAAGTGATAGGCTATGGCTTAATGTTAAGCGCCAATCAATTTTGCCAAATCAACAGGTTGCACCTCCCCCAGTAGAGATGCTCAGATGTAACCACATATAGTTTAAAAGAAACAGATCCTAATAGTTATAGCTCACATATTAATGTCAAAAGATACATAATATATAATATCATCACAACCATATGTTACATTATAACTCTGATCTTAATTATACTAAGTACCACAAAAATAAACTATAAGTTAATACATGAAGACTATATGGAGAATATGTTTTATATAAGGCACAATGACCTTATAAATGGATTACAAAAACGTAAAACAGTTGTAAAAAAAGCCCTATTATAATTATTGCATGAATGGGGAGTGCAACACCACAATGATATTTAAGGATTGTGTTACAAAAGCAACATCAAAGTTAACCTACTAAATAAAATAGATGCTGAAACGTGTTTTTATAGTTTTAGCATCCAAAATAACTCTTCCCCCCCCCCCCCAATTTTTTTAATTTATTGCCCCCTCTGATGGGGGTGGTGGCTATATCAATAATCTTGATGGTCATATCTGCTATATTAGTGAAATGATAACCATTAAAGTGATTGGCCACCGCCGAATCCTTATTATAATTCTTTACGTCTCTAGTATGTTCACCATATGTTTTACGAATTTCCCTAGAGGTTTGTCCTGTATATTGATAATTGCACAAATCACACGTTAAAAGATAAATAGCAAATGTAAAGCCACAATTCTCATAAAACTCAATCTCAAATTTTTGTCCTGTGAAACTACTAAAATGTTTACCAATAGATATATAGGGACACATGTAACAATTATGTTTCCCACATATAAAATTACCTATTTTATTTAGCCAATTATGTTTATGTACTTTGTCTCTAATGACCAAACTGGGTGAGAGACTTTGACCCAGAGTTCTAGATTTTTTTAGGATTTTTTTTTACATTGTTCATGTATGGTTTTCAAAGTGTCATCTCCTGAGATAATGTGTAAATGTTTTTTAAGACTTTTTATGACGGCATTGTATTGTTGGGAATATGCAGTGGTAAACACTATTGAATCCTTAAAGGGACAGTTCACCCAAAAACTTTCTCCCCTTTAAATTATTCCCAATGATCCTTTTTACCTGCTAGAGTGTATTAAATTGGTTGCAAGTGGCTCCTTTACTCCTATTTCAGCATTTGAAATAGCTGATTTAGCTTGTGGTTTCCCAACCTATACTGAAAGTTTTGATACTGGCGTATAGGCTATTGACAAGCCTAAGTAAACACAGCCAGCAGAAGAGATTACACCCTCAGTGGGGGGCATGATAGTTAAGTAATAAAATGATAATTTTCCATTGTTCTCTCTATGTATTGAGCTTTGGTGTTCCAGACAAATATAAGATAAGGAAGCAAGTCTTTGTACATAAAAGTGATAACATAATGAGATCTGATATTACCTGAAGCTCAACCCATTGTAATAGGCTGGGGTTTCAAAGCACAAAACCAGCTACTTCAGATACACAAATAAACCCGAAAATGCAATTTCTCAAATATTTTATACTCTGCAGTTGGTATAACAAGTCATTTAAAATACATTTATGGAAAAACAATTTTACAGTGTACTGTCCCTTTAAACTTAGAATTTGTCTTATTATTGTCACCTTCCATAACTTTTTTTTTTTGTTTTCCACTATAGGTTTTTATTTCTTTTTGGAATTTTTCAAGGGAGCCCTCTTCATAGCCTCTAAGTATCAACCTATTCTTGAGCTCTATAGATTGGGACTCATATACTTCATTGGACTTGGTATTTCTTCTCAATCTAATAAATTGACCCCTCGGTATAGCTTTAACCACATGGCTAGGATGCTGAGAAGAGGCATGAAGTATAGTATTCCCTGCTGTGGGCTTACGAAAGGTCTTAGTTACAATTTTATTGTTACTGATCTGTAGTGTTAGATCAAGATAATTGACCTCTTGGGTACTATACAGGTCTGTAAATTGGAGGTTAAAGGAGTTATTTATGTAAAACATACATTTCTCAAACTCCATATCATCTAGGGGCTTCTTAACGATGACCAAAAGGTCATCAATATAGCGGACGTATTAAAGGATGTTCTCAAGCCAAGGATTTTCAATGCTGTATATACAGGTAAGTTCCCACCACGATAGGTATAAATTTGCAAATGCGGGGGCAAATTTTGCCCCCATGGCAGTGCCACAACCCTCGACAAAATTGGTCTACCTGGGGGATGTAGGGGATCCTTGTGAACCTTGGGGACATGGTAAAAGATGGGTACCAAGGGATTATCAGGGATAAGATTATTAATATCACTTTCCTTAAATACACCCAATGTAACACACTCATAAACTAGTTGTTCTAGTTTTTTTTTTTAAACTGGTAAGTGGATTACATGTTATTTTTTTTATATACATTAGTGTCCATTAACTGCTTATGGGCTTCTTGGAAGTAAGCATCTTTATCAAGTACTACTATGTTGCCACCCTTATCTGCATTTTTAATGACAATATTGGTATTGTTTTGAAGGGATTTAACCGCTAAATATTTCTTATGAGAAAGATTAAAGGTGGCAGCATCAGTACTAACCTCTTCTTCTAATTTTAAGATATCTTCCTGCACCATCTTGGGGTAAGCATTAATGATGGGACCTCTGAAATGTATTGGGTAAAAATGTGATTTGATTTTATGGGGTCACATTAAATCATTGGGCATAACTGGATCAATATCACTACTATATAAATCTGTTAATGCAGTTACTGCCTGTGTATCCACAAAAGACAAATGTGAACTCTTGTCAGGGGAAATGGCTGCAACATTAAGTGTAGTGGTCTCTGAATTAGTTTCATTAGGTTTGGTGAGAGCAAAAAACCTCTTAAGTGCCAACTTGCGAATAAATTTATTTATATCTAGAAGTGTGTTAAAACTAGAAAACTTACTAGAGGGTGCAAATCCTAAACCCTTAGACAACACTTTAATTTCCTCATTACTTAAGTTATATTTAGAGAGATTGATAACACTGAAATTATCACTGTTGGTACTGTTAGATGTAACAACATCCTTAGGATGATTAGAATGACAGTGAGTTAATGTCCCTTGTTCGGTTGCTTTCCTTTTCCTTTTATTTCTCCATCTTTGTTGTTTCCTTTTAATTGGGATGTACCCTGGCGTGTCTTTGGATGTACCACCTGCTAAATCTTTCACAGGGTCTATGATTATGCTAAAAATGAACTCGCCCACCAGCCCGCAAGAAAATTTACTTGTCCGTGCGTATCTGCATGTGTGTACATTATACATTAAAAAGGACAAAGTACAGCTTGTTGTTATAATCTCACAAAACTTGTATTCTTTATTTTTGTACACATTCCTGACATTGGTTTAAAGGGACAGTCAGCAACCGACACAACAGGATTTCATATGTTTGTAACACAAACGAAGATCCGCCTGCACCGCCTCCCTTCTCTATCACCTCTATCCTTGTCCTAGTAATCCTTCCAAATGCATTATTTCCGCAGGTATTTGTGCATCAGCTGCGACATCACTAACAAGGTAGTATTGTGCCCCGCAAAACATAAATCGTCTGCCGTTAACCAGATTGGTTGCTGTGACATCAGTAAGATCCTATCCGGAACACAAGCTTGTTGCATTAATGCTCCCAAATAAAATTTTGTATGCTACTAAAAATATAGTGTGCCCTGCCGTTACATCACTAACACCGGACCACAAGCTAGTATTAAGGAGCTGCAAAAAAAAATAGTGCAGCAGCAGTATTAAGCTGCAAAAAAAAAAAAAAATAGTACAACTGCTGGGACACAATTTTATGCCTCTAAAAAAAATAGCGCAAAGCTGCCATGGTGAGATCGCCAGCCAGGCTGGTAAATTGAAAATTTTACTTGCCTGCAAGAATTTTTACTTGCCATTGTGTCGACCAGACCGGTCTATTCATATGCCCTGTTTCATATGTTCCAATTGGTGTCTTAGGAAGTGTGCATGTAAAAAAGACTGTGCACAATTTGTATTATTTTTCTATATTAAATTGCGTATCTGAATCATGGAAGCTTAATTTTCCCTTTAGTGTTCCTTTAAGAATTTAAAATGTAACTTTTTTTATATTAAAAAAAGGGTTACTCTATGTTAGCATAGAGTAACCCTTTTTTTAATATAAAAAAGTTACATAAACAATAATGTTAACAAGATGCAAAATAGAATCATATTAAATCTGCAAGGCAGAATCTGTATACTTATTCTTTTTATGGCAACAGTGATGTAGGTTAAAACAACAACCTAATTTGCCAAAATCCTGACTGAATTATTAGTCAATCTTAATGATTACAACTTATTAAATGATATTTGTTTTCAAGTAGACTTGTGACAGAAAAAGGCAGATATGAATATATTCAAAAATAAAAATATCGATATATATGAAATGTAGGAAATATTTCAGCCCAGAGACATCAGTTGGGTCCAGCTTATGACAAACCATAATGTATCAAACAGACCTTTCTTGATCCACTATAAACAATAAAAGATTTATATCCAGTTTTAACCAATTTTAAAGAAATATGTATGTTCTAGTTTACAGACAAAATTAATTATAATGTCTACAAAAAAGGTCAGTGATGAACATGCATCAAATCAAATATTCAAACAAATGACAAAAAAAGGAAAGTCGCTAGCACAAAGCAATCAATAAAATAACTGCAGTCATTACCAAATTAAAATGAAATGCCAAATCAGAACACGGGTGTTACTATTTATTATTGATACACCCAACCTGGGTATGTAAGACAGCTGACATAAGGAGTGTTGGTGGCTGTACATGGGAAATACTGTCTTTAATTAACCATGATGCAGAAAATGGAAAGCCCTGGGGAGTCTAAATGGCTGGATGTGTTGCACTGCATGATTTAGAGAGACGTGCAGAAATAGTGTGCTACTTTTATTCCACACAACCTTTCCATAAGAATAAAACTGCCTTAATACTAAATACCTCACAATAGCATCTTCTGAATATTATCTACAAATACATTTTTTCGGCTAACATGCTATTCTCTATTAGCCAACAGTGCTGCAATTTATTTTCCCTGTACATATAACCGTTCTGTGCATAATTACATTTCCAAGTAATTAAAACAAATTACTCATTTTTGTTTCCTAATCTAATAAGCATATGCTTATATTGTTATTTTCAAAGAGCTTTGCAGACGACATGAATACATCAATACTGTTATTATAATAACACAATTATTATTGATATTCATTTATCCACATCAGGAAGATGAAATGTTGAATTGGCATAGCCTTGAATTTGAATGGGAAAATTAAAGTTATAAAGTTAAGAAAAAAACAATTATTGAAAAAAATACACTATGTTTTCAGTACATAAACTGCACCTCTTCCCTTTCAATGATGTCGTAAAAAAAAAAAAAAGTTTAAAAATGAGATTAAGTTAAAATCAGCATTTATTATTTTTAAAAGGACACTAAAGTCAAAATTAAATTTCTATTTTTTTTCTATTTACTTTTGTGCCAAGTGCTGTGGAATTTAGCGGCAAATAAATGATGAGAGAGGTCCATTTATCAAGCTCTGAATGGAGCTTTAGGGCCCGTATTTCTGGCGAGCAAACAGCAGTTATGAAGCAGCGGTCTAAAGACCACTGTTCCATAACCCTGTCCGCCGGCTCTGAGCAGGCGGACAGAGATCGCCGGAATTCAACCCGATCGAGTATGATTGGGTTGATTGACACCCCCCTGCTGGTGGCCGATTGGCCGCGAATCTGCAGGGGTTGGCATTGCACCAGTAGCTCACAAGAACTGCTGGTGCAATGCTGAATACGGAGAGCGTATTGCTCTCCGCATTCAGCAATGTCTGACAGACCTGATCCGCACTGTCGGATCAGGTCCGACAGACATTTAATAAATATGCCTCAGAGAGCACAATTTTAAAAACTTTCCAATTCCATTAAAAAATATGTACAGCCTTTTTAAAATGACTCTTTCTGAAGCATCAGCTCCTAATGATAAGGTGCAAAAGTTCACAATATACACAAATGAGGCTGTGTCTCGTTTATGTCTCATGTGATTATAACGGGCAGGGAAATTGAAGGAAATCTTGAAATTTGTCTTATATAAATCTACTACTCATCTGAAAATCAGGTGCCTTTGCATTATCTTTTTATTATACATTTGGTGATTATGGATTTTAGGATTGATAGGTGCACAAGGCAGGAAGAATAAGGGTTAATATTCTCCTCCAAAACTTTATCAAACCAGACATATGAGTTTGGCCGTGTTGTCTCAAAATCATCAACAGTTACTAAATGTGGATAAGGAGCTTTTTTACCACATCTCTTGCAACAATTTCCTAAGGTTTAGGGTAAATCCTGTATAATCCGAAAGTGCAAAGGTACCAATGAGTTAAGATTTTAATAATTTTTACAATGATGTTTACAGAGATAGATAATTTAACTACATGAATACAACTAGGTCCCCATATCCTCTGAGGCATTATTTGTCTTAACTCAGTTTACTATTTTTGTTTTGTTACAAAATCCCTGGAATATTAATTTCATAATTGATGCATTAACTCTTTCATGATGGGGCTAATTTGTCTACATGGGAACAGCATTCCAAAGTCTAAACAAATTGAAATCAATCGATTGTGCATGCTATCGTGAGAATTCAATGTTGGGATCAGGTCAGGGGGCATCCCTATGATGCTAGGCACGCCCTCCAGACAGCAATCCCATTCACAAAGCACCTAAGGCTTCAGTACAGATAAAATGGCTAGGACGTTCCATGCCGTCATAACTGCGTTAAAGCCCAGCGCAGTTAGGACGGCATGGAACGGCCTAATGTCAGGAAGAGGTTAAAGAAGGTGTTTGGTATGATGAACTAGTGAAGCTAGAAGTATTTAAACTGCATTGCAAATATTCCTCTTCCTGTTTCTTCCAGATCATTTACATATAAGAATGCATATTAGTGTAAGAAATAAACAACATCCATGTGTGCTTATTTTTAGGAATACAAATGATCTGTACCTATTTGTATGGTTTTTTTATATAACAAAAAGACATGAAGGTGCATTTATATACTGCAAAATGTGTTCTTTTCAGCTGCTGTGTAAGTAATTATAAAATACTCACATGGTTGGCTCTGCACATCTGTCATTATGGCATGTAACACATTCAAGGTATTTATAACAACTTGACAAAACACGAACAAATATAATTTCACAAGACATTGAAAGATATAGACTGGCAGGCAGTAAAGTTTTTAAAAAATACATTTAAAAGTAAATATTTCAAATGTTAAATAAGAGATAAAACAAAAATAAATAAAAACAATTATATTCAAATTTACGAATGACTGATACATACTAATAAATAGGTAAAGGTAGGAGGATACTACTGAACTAGTCTTTTTGATGGACCATATTTATTTTTATACAACAAAGCAAAAATAAAAACCAGCATTTTATTCTTGCATTTTCTAGCAGCATTTAATACCACTCTAATATTTTATACAAATACAGTGAGTACGTGAGAGAAAATTTAGCACAGCTAAAAAAAAAAGATTAAATGCATATTTGGTAGTGCTACAAATTAAACCAAACAGCTACACAAACAGGGGGTATCAGTCATTAGTATGTGTGCTGTGCTGACACCCCGTGGTTGATTATTCCAGAGTGACTGTTCAAGTGTAATGGTATTTTAAGTCCTGTATATGGCTGGAAATTTTCCCTAGTTCTGGACAAGTAACACATTGCGCATGATGAGTAAGAACATATATATATATATATATATATACACACACACACACACACACACACACACATATACACACACAAAACACAGAAGGGGCTGCACTCTCAGACTGGACTGTGTACACATCCTGTGACCCTGCAAAATGCACAGCACTGGGTGCTCAATAGCACTCAAAGGTAGCTTTTTACAAATTTAAAGGGACACTGAACCCAAATTTTTTCTTTCGTGATTCAGATAGAGTATGCAATTTTAAGCAACTTTCTAATTTACTCCTATTATAAATTTTTCTTCGTTATCTTGCTATCTTTATTTGAAAAAGAATGCATCTAAGCTTTTTTTGGTTCAGACCCAGGTTGTTCACCAAAAATGGGCATCTAAACTTACATTCTTGCATTTCAAATAAAGATACCAAGAGAATGAAGAAAATTTGATAATAGGAGTAAATTAGAAAGTTGCTTAAAATGTCATGCTCTATCTGAATCACAAAAGAAAAATTTTGGGTTCAGTGTCCCTTTAAGGTTTGTGGCAACACTGTGTTAAGCAAGTCTATCGGCACCATTTTTCCAACATATATACACATGAATACCCATGTATACACATAATATACATGTATACACACACACCTATGTATACACACTACCTGCAAAAAGATTATAACTTGCTGAAGGCTCAGATGATGGTTAGCATTTTTTTTTAGCAATAAAGTATTTTTTTAAATAAGGTATGTACATAGTTCTTTTTTTTAGACATAATCCTATTGCCCACTTAATAGACTACAGTAGAGTGTAAATATAACTTTTATATGCATTTGGAAACAAAGAAATTAGTGTGACTCACTTTATTGCTATATTCGCTATATTGCGGTGGTCTGGAACCAAAGACGCAATATCTCTGAGGTACGCCTTTACAAGTTCACATGAATGATGAAAAGCAGCTTTTGTATGAAAAGCTGTAATTTTGTTTATTTAAAAAACAAAAAAACTAAACAGCCTGCATGCTTAATCCATTCACGTGTACACAAATTTACTTGAAACTCAAAAAGGTTATTTCATTTAAAAGAAAGCATCATCTGAATATGTTAACCCTTTTATCAGAGAAAAATATTTAGATAAATCTGATTGAATGGATATTGAAGCTAACAGGAAATACATATCAGCAGAGGATATACTTTAGGAGTTAAGTGTAGACCCAAAAGGAAGAGGCAAAAAAACAAAGTCATTGTGACATCCTTGGGAGGATAGTGACTTAAATTTTAAGGGGGAAAAAAAATAAGACACACACCAAACTCTTTAAACTTCTGTCTTGACAAACACTGCACTCTGAGGGGAAATGGTCCTCAACTCAGTATGAGAACCCCTCTCAACGAAGAAATCATCTGCACATCAAACCATTCTTCACCTTCCTCCAGCAGAGGCAAAGATAAGACTAGGTGGGAGGGATTATATAGAAGATCTTGGGGTTTGGGAATCTTTGCCTCCTCGTAGTGGTAGAGAAGGTAATTTCCAGGATTAATGAATCATGGACTCTTAACACCTTTATGAAAGAAACTGTATTTTTTAGCTGTTAAAATACCCTTTAGGACTTATTGCATGGCACTGTTTACTTTAAAGACGTGTTTCTTACTAGGTAAGCATTGATTTAATGTTACATAATCTACTGCTGGTGTTTGTGGAAGCCAGATACTCAGTCATGCCACTAAATCAAACCAAGTAAATACTCATAATACTTAGTATTTTTAAGCAAGTTGGCCTGTCAGCTTTAAAAGGTCCCCAGATCAAGTAAACCTATGAAATATAATTTATGGCTTACTTCATAAGTCCAAATATCAGTAAGAACATTACTAAACAAATAAAGTAATTATCAACTACACACATTTTACAGAATCACTAAAAGAAGTTATGATTATATTGGTAATTGGGTATTAACAGTTTCTAATAAGGGTTACAAAGGATACAGTGGAGTGACTGAACATAATTATATCGTGCGGAAAATGACCATTTTTTTTTTAAATAACACTGATGTAACATTAATTGCACATAATAATTAGAAAAACAAATCTGTTAATGTCACTTATTAATGAACCTGAAAAACACACTGGTGCTTGTAAGATTATATTTTTTTATATTCTGTTGTAGTTTTTGATATATAATAAAATAGATTTTTTTTCTATAAAATTTATTTCCCAACTCTGTGCATTTCACTAAAGTCTTACAAGTTAAAATCTTTTTTGATGACAATATTATATAATAAATCTGCTTAAGCGAATTATATTTTTAATCGGCACTCCCACCTGCAAAAATATATAAATAAATAAAAAATTGCATTAACCCCTTTCCTGACACAAGGAGGCTACACAATGCACTGAAACCCTCTGTGGCAGTCAATGCATTAATAACATGGTAACTGGGACTCCTGCTAACCTTTAATAATTAGTGGTTATTATTACCATTAGATCATTAAAATGAAGAGAAAATCAAAGAGGAAAAGAAAAGCTTTCATAAATGTAATTAACCTTTCAATCACTTTTTTTTCTACTTTCACCTGTGAGCATTTAGAGGCACACACTATGTGCGCATTAAAATAGGCCAGGAGAATACTTCTTGGCAGCTGTTTCCTCACAAGCAAGATAAGTTATAATAATTTATTAAACGGCTCTAAAACAAACATCAAAAGGGATATATCTTTGCAGTCAAGTTCAATTCCACATTGCCTAATGACTAATTTGTAAAGGAGTGGGTAAGTCTTCACAAGGAAAGCCAAAATCATTTGAGGATACTTTGATATAATGCCACAAAGGATATAAATAGAGGCGGCAGGAGCAGCGAATGGGCCACGTTCCATTAGATATACTAATAAAAGAATAATGGCATTTCCTTATGCTTTGAAAAAAGATTGCACAAGAGTATATAGTGAGGAGACCGAAATTAAAGTCTTTGGTGGTTTCTCATATTGATCGATATGCCACTGAATGTTCCTAAGTGCTAAAACCTAATGCGTTAATAGATGAAAAATCAGTTTCACTTTTCATATTCTACTGACATTTCAGAATTCCTAAAATGGGATATCAGAGATGTATACTGGAATTCCACTGGAATCACACTTCTACTGCTTTTATTTATAGGCCCTAAATAAACATCTTACTAACCTGCAAAAACATAATTTATGCTTACCAGATAAATTCCTTTCCTTCCTGTCAGGGAGAGTACACAACTTCATTCCTTACTGTTGGGAATACAACACCTGGCCACAGGAGGTGGCAAAGACACCCCAGCCAAAGGCTTAAATATCCCTCCCACTTCCCCTATACCCCAGTAATTCTGCTGAGGGAACAAGGAAAAGTAGGAGAAACATCAGGGTATAAAAGGTGAAAGAAGAAATAATATAAAAAGGGAGCTGCCCATCAGAAAAATAAATTATGGGCGGGATTGTGTACTCTCCCTGCCAGGATGGAAAGGAATTTATCTGGTAAGCATAAATTATGTTTTCCTTCCATAGAGTCCACAACTTCATTCCTTACTGTTGGGAAAACTATACCCAAGCTCCAGAGGACACTGAATGAATAACGGGAGGGAACAGAAAAAAGAGGCGAACCCTATTCTGAGGGCACCACAGCCTGCAAAACATTTCTCCAGAAAGCTGCTTCAGCCCAAGCAAACACATCAAACTTGTAAAATTTAGAAAAAGTTAAAAGCCCAAGAGGAAGTCACTGCTCTAGTGGAATGAGCAGTTATCCTCTCAGGAGGCTGTTGTCCCGCTGTCTTGTAAGCTAATCGGATGACACTCCAGAAAGATAGAGAAGTCGTAGTAGCGTTCTGCCCCTTACGCTTCCCCGCATCGATGCCAAACAAAGGAGGAAGATTGTCTGAATTCCTTAGTAGTCTGAAGAAAGAACTTCAAGGCACGAACCACATCTAGATTGTGAAGCAAATGTTCCTTCGCTGAAGGAGGATTAGGACACAAGAAAGGAACAATTTCTTAATTAATGTTACGATTCCACACCAGCTTAGGGAGAAACCCTAGTTTAGTGCGTAAAACCGCATTATCAGCATGAAAAACCATATAAAGGGGGATCACATTGCAAAGCAGAAATCTCAGAAACTCTGCGCGCAGAGGCAATAGCCAACAAAAAAAGGACCTTCCAAGACAACAATTTAATGTCAACAGTATGCATAGGCTCAAACAGAGCCTGCGGCAAAACACTAAGAACAAGATTGAGGCTCCAAGGCAGAGCCCCCAGATCTGAACAAAAGTCTGATCCTAGCCAGAGCCTTAACAAAGGACTGCACATTCGGAAGCTCAGCCAATCTTTTTTGCAGTAACATCGACAGGATATCTATCCCTTCAGGGAACTAGCAGATAGACCTTTCTCCAGTCCATCCTGGAGAAAAGATAACATTCTGGCAACCTTAACTTTATGCCAGGAAAAACCGTGCTCTTCCCACCAGTACAAGTAAGTCCTCCACACTTTATGGTAGATACGACGATTAACTTGCTTACGTGCTTAAACCAGAGTGTCGATAACACTCTCAGAAAACCCTCTCTTTGCTAAAACTAAGCGTTCAATCTCTACCCAGTCAGCCTCAGAAAATCTAGATTTTGATGAACAAAGGGTCCCTGTATCAGCTGATGTCTGCGACAAGGTAACCTCCACTGAGGAGATGAGGACATCCCCACCAGATCTGCAAACCACGATGGAGCAATCAGAATCACAGATGCTTGCTCTTGCTTGATTCGGGCCACCACACGAGGGAGAAGCGGTAAAGGAGGAAAAAGATATACAAGTCTGAACCTCCATGGTACTGATAGGGCATCTATCAGTTCCGCCTGAGGATCCCTCGACCCGTACCTGGGTAGCTTGGTATTGAGGCGGGATGCCATAATATCTATCTCTGGCGTCCCCCACTCACTGCATATTTCTGCAAACACCTTGGGGTGAAGAGATCATTCCACTGGGTGAAAGGATTGCCTGCTGAGGAAGTCCGCTTCCCAGGTGTCCACTACCGGAATGAGGATCGCTGACAGCGTACATTTGTGAGTCTCCGCCCACTGTAGTATATGAGATACTTCTCTCATGGCCAAGGAACTTCTCGTTCCCCGTTAATGGTTGATATAGGCAACCAAGGTTATATTGTCTGATTGGAATCTGATAAACTGTGATGAACCCAGAAGGGGCCAAGCCTTCAAGGCATTGAAGATTGCCTGGAGTTCCAAAATATTGATTGGAACGGAGGACTGCTCCTGAGTCCACAGACCTTGTGCCTTCTTGACACCCCAAACGGCTCCCTAGCTGGAAAGGCTTGCGTCCGTAGTCGCAATCTCCCAGGATGGTCTCAAAAAGCACGTGCTTTGGGACAGATGATCTGGACAGAGCCACTAGGAGAGCGAGTCTCTCAACAGGCTGTCCAGCACGATCTGTTGAGGCAGATCTGAATGGTGGTTGTTCCATTCTCTCAGCATGCATAGTTGTAAGGGTCCGAGATGGAATCTGGCAAAAGGAATGATGTCCATGCAAGACACCATGAGTCCGATTACCTCCATACACTGAGCCACTGAGGGTCTCGAGGAGGCCTGGAGGGTAAGACATGCAGAAGTTAGCTTGCAATGTCTCTGATCTGTGAGGAATATTCTCATGGATATAGAGTCTATTATAGTTCCCAGGAAATTCACCCTTGTACTTGGAGTAAGAGAACACTTTTCCAAGTTTATCTTCCATCCATGTGATCGAATAAGATTGAGAAGGGACTCTGAATGTTCTTCCGTTAGACAAAAAGATAATGCCTGTACCAAGATATCGTCCAGGTAAAGCGCTACTGTAATACCTTGTGTTCTAGCGATGGCTAGAAGAGCCCCCAGAACCTTTGTAAATATCTTGGAGCAGTAGCGAGGCCAAACGGAAGAGCTATGAACTGCAAACCTTCCAAGGGCTCAAAGGCCTCCGAATATCGGGCTCCAAGGAGCGTCCCCTCCCAGCACTGAACACCAGAGGAAAAGAGGAGGACATCCAAGACCTACCACAAAGGAAAGAACTGACTCTAAAGAAAACGGTCAACCCTGCATAGATTAACCGACCCCCCAATCTTCCCTCCAGGATAATGGTCCCAGCCCAAAGGCTAGTCAAAACCAAAGACAAGAGTCCCAGACTTCCGGAAGAGAAAGGAAGGGTCAATGTAGGAACAAAACCACCGGTCAGACCGCTGACCATTACTACCAACGGTATGCTACCATGAATCAGAATAGACATTGTGCTCAGGGTATGTAACCCCCTACACGGCTGTCTTCTCTAAAAGCAAGGAACAATTCCCAAGGGAAGAAGGCCCTCAGATCCTCAGCATCCATATATCAGAATCCAACATATAGCAGGAACCCCATAGGGATCAAACCCTCAGCCTCTCACTGCAGGAACAGAGGAAACAGTCACTACATCGCAACTCCCCTTCCAGGATTCTGGAACGCAAGAAGGGAAAAGACCCTTACAAGCTAAGCAACCAAGGACCCACAGGTCGTTTCAAATACTAAGGTAACTCTGAACCCGGAGAACCCTACCCCCGTTCTAGAGGAGAAGGGAAATAAACAGAAAACCAATCTACCATAGAGGCAAGACCCCTCAGCCATATCGCCAACCCAGGTGAAGATACCTGGAATCTACAGGAACAGCGTAAATGCGCCAGAAGACCAGTAGAGAATTGTCAGAAGGATGCAAAGAAAAAAGGATGCCATCCAAGCAACTACTGATCTTGTTCCCCTAAAAGCGGAAGTGAACCCGCTCCTCTGGAAAGAAGTCCAAATCCTTCCTGTAGCCCCAGAGAGCAGTAGCGGTGGTGGAATCAAGCCACTATGGATGAATATACAAAAACAAGATGCAGGCACTGCTGGGGGTAGTACCATAAAATGAAGTTTATTAAATAGACGAAAATTAGTGTAATATAAAAAAGCAGATATAAAGAGCTAGAACCAGCTAAAAAATATAGCAGACAGACTACAGACACGAAGACTGACGCGTTTTGCACCCCCTAGTGGCTCTTATTCATAGACCTCTACCCCCAGCAGTGCTTGCATCTTGTTTTTGTATAATCATCAGAAGGACCTAAAGCCTAAGATGCAAAACTATAGGCATCTCTCACAGAGCCCCAACCTCTACGGAGAGAGGCCCACGGGACCACAAACATCTAGTGTGAGATCAAACCTCGACACGGACCTAGGTCAGGGTCCTCGAAACGGAATCAATCGAAGATCCGACATCCAGAGAAACCCTAAGCTGCCTCTTTCAAGGAGGAATGCACCTCTAAAGTCAGTAGACTTGTCGATCTAGCAATAGCCTCAAACCCAAGAGTCACAAAGGACTTCCTTAACGGTCTAAGATTCAGCACCCAGGGCACTTGGCTTGCAAAGAAATCTCGTACGTGCTACACGCATAGGCAAGGTAGCAACCAACACCTGAAGGCGAATGAGAACCCAATACCCTGCTTGCCATCCGAGAGAATCGAACTTAAGACACCACCCACGAAGCAACTAACGGAGCCTCGAGGATAACTGGTCAACTACCTGACCCCAGAAGGGCGGCTTTCCATAACCGACCTCACCTCTTCACTGACAAGCCCCAAGGCTAGAGTTGCAATGAGGACGGAAAGACACCTGAACGTCGAGACCATGGTCAGACCAAAGGTAATGGAAGGGACAACATCCAGAGATCCTTGAAGGATCTAGCTTCCGAAATCTTCTTTAAGCAGGCAATAGCTGGAGCTTGGCAGTTCCCCACAGAAGGCAGGAAACCCCTGCACACCAACTCTTAGAGTAACACAACTCTGAGCAGAGAAAGAACATGCCTGCGCATCCAGACCATATGATCCACCCAAGGCGGGAAGGAAGGAAACTCTGCCACTGCAATAAAATGCTTAATAGACTAAAGAGTCAGCGTCCGGAAGAACCTTGAGTGAAAAAGCAAATCATTATCACTCGGCACACCAGACCACATAGGTTACACACATCTCCCAACTCCAAAGAATGGAATAATGGTTCTGAGTCCCCAGGCACCTGAAGAACCATGATGATGTCTGCAAAAACAGATCCGTATCCCAGACGAGAAGCTCGAACAACCAACCTAGATTGGCACTCATAACCCTCCATACGGAGGGGATGTATCTAAACAACAGGCCTCATACTTTGGTAAGATCCGAGCCCGGAGTCCATAGAATAGGCCAAAGGACATTCAGAATCCAGCAGGATAAATCAGCACCACGAGGGTGACATGAACTCTCGTAACAGCTGAAATAGTATCTGACCAGTACCTGCTACGCTCTAGAACTGCCCAAAGTCCAATAAAATTTGTCCAGAAGAATCGATAAATCGATAAATGAACTAGAAAATCATAATTCTATTGTTCAACAAGTGCACAACTTCCAAGAAAGTGCCCACGCGACCTAAATCACAAGTATCGGTTCCAGAGAACGTTCATAAAAACGAAATCTAACAGACATGAGCTTAAGAAAAAAAACTAATTAGGCCACACCCAAAAAAAGACCACACCCATCGCGGGAACGACCAAGGTGAATGAGGACGACAACGGGACCAGCAGATGAAAGCCCCATTCAGCCAAGCTCAGAATTGGAACAAAAAAAACTAAGAAAAAGAAAAACGGCGACGTTAAGGAGATTGGCTTCATCCCCAAAGTCATACCCATTTTGCCAACCAGCTTCTAAGGCCTCGGATCCCTCGGCCCGCTAGGACTGGGATCCTCCAACATTGCCAAAACATGTCTTAAAAGAACACGAAGGCGAGCTAGCCTATAACGGAAGGCAAAATCATCCCCCGCCAGATCAACTGAAGACCCTGGCCCCGAGATAGGGGCCCATGAATCGTCAGGGGCGAATGCTTTCCCAGAAGGCCGAACTGAATCCTGCGATCCCACGCTCAACTGGCCCTAGTTAACGGAACACGGACAGTATCTTAGAAATACTTCACTTGGGAGATATAAATGATTCAGCGCCATAGAAATGGCCATGCAGGACAGTGCCGTAAGCTCTGGAGGAAACAAGCCACCCTCCGGAGGAGTATAGGCCATAGGGACACCTGCTTGCGTAGCCTGGAAATGGACTGGGGCACTCGCTTCACAGGTAATGGAAACCTCGGAGGCGGATGGCTCAATGCACTCTAAGCTCCCTGCTTCGGGAGAAGAGAGTACTCTAGAATGGGAACATAACTGATGGACATGGATTACCCGGCCCATTTCATATTTATCACAAGACACAACTTCCATATCGCAGGCATCCATGTTGCGCATATCAGAATCCTCCATAATCTTAGGATTACAAAAATGACAAAAAACTAACTGGCACCCTTTAACTCCCCCAATGGCTGGGGCACTCACCACCTCCTGTTAACCAGACAACCCACGAGCAAGACTATCTCGGTCGCACACAGTCAGCATACCGAAATAAAAACAACGTAACCACTGTGCCAGTCACGAAAAGGGCGCACAATCTGGAAAGATTGCATCATTAAAAGAAGGCTGTTATGTTCCGTAAAGGCAGAGAGCCTAAGTATATAGCTACACATTTGCAGATGGAACCATATAACAAACATGATAAAAAGTCCCCCTCAGGAGATATTAACCCATGATTCCTTATTAAGATAAAAGGAGTCCCACTCGGACCCTACCTTGTTTAGTTAACATTACATTCACATATCGAAATAAAATAAAAAGGAAGGAAGAAAGGTAGGCAGCGAAACTCGTCAACACTGATTATCAAGGAGCTGTTAAAGGGACACTGAACCCAAATTTTTTCTTTTGTAATTCAGAAAGAGCATGCAATTTTAGGCAACTTTCTAATTTACTCCTATTATCAATTTTTCTTCGTTCTCTTGCTATCATTATTTGAAAAAAAAGGCATCTAAGCTTTTTTTTGGTTTCAGTACTCTGGACAGCACTTTTTATTGGTGGATGAATTTATCCACCAATCAGCAAGGACAACCCAGGTTGTTCACCAAAAATGGGCCGGCATCTAAACTTACATTCTTGCATTTCAAATAAAGATACCAAGAGAATGAAGAAAATTTGATAATAGGAGTAAATTAGAAAGTTGCTTAAAATTTCATGCTCAATCTGAATCATGAAAGAAAATTTTTGGGTACAGTGTCTTTTTAATACGAGTCGGGGTGGGTTCACAGGAAAACTCTCCCTGCATCTCCTGACTAACTTTTTTTTTGTTATAATAATTTTTATTGATTTTCAATACAACGGTAACATATTAGCACTGAGAGGCTGACAGTATTACTTAAAACTCCAGTCCCATTGCGAAGAGTACTATCCTCCATGAGAGACTATCTCGAACTTCTGACACTTCTCTGCCAACCTCTTGTGACGAAAGGCAAAGAATGACTGGGGGATGAGGGACGTGTGGGAGGTATTTAAGCCTTTGTCTGGGGGGGGTGTCTGCCTCCTCCTGGTGGCCAGGTTCTGTATTTCCCAAAAGTAATGAATGCAGCTGTGCACCTTTTAAGAAGAAAACGGTCTTACCCTCCAGGATCCATACACAGCCTCTCAAGTGTGACAGTCTTGCAGCAGCGCTTCTGACATGGACTTGAGTGTGTAACAGCAAGCAGTGAAACTCGTCAACACTGATTGCTCAGGAGCTTTTAGCGACAGTCTGGATGGTTTTGCAGAAAAACTTTCCCTGCATCTCCAGACTCTAACTTTCATCAATACTCTCACTGAGAGGTTAACATGATTACTTAAAACTCCAGTTCTTTCTTGAAGGGAACATACCCATTACAGGACTATCCAAATCTTCTGACACTTCTCTGCCACATCCTATAGTGACGAAACGCAAAGAATGACTAAGGGATAGGGGAAGTGGGAGGGATATTTAAGCCTTTGGCTGGGTGTCTTTGCCTCCTCCTGGTGGCCAAGTGTTGTATTCCCAACAGTTAGGAATGAAGTTGTGGACTCTCCCTGCCTTATGGAAGGAAATTATTTTCTCTCAAGTAAAAAGATAATTTAAGGATGCTGATTGGCTATATTCCCCCACCCCAATCTGCAGCTGGCCGTAGCTTAAGGATAACTGTTTACTGAGCACTTTCCATTGTGAGCTCAAATTGAGAGGTAAAATAGCTTCCTTTTTACATAGAGATGTTCATGTGATATTGTCTGATCAGATTTTTATAGTTATTCTGCATAGCTGTCAACTGATTTAGCATATACTGTAAGTATTATGTCCCTTTAACTTGGTCTGTAAACTTGGATGAGAATAAAAAATACATCTTTATTTTTCAGTATCCTCTTACCAAAATGTAAATAAACCGTGGTACTGGCAATACGAGGGATTTTGTCAACAATACATAAGACCTTTTTAAACCATATTATAGTTGTTGAAGACATCTCAAAATATTGATGATACTCATCACAAACTCGAAATCACAGTAATAATTAGACCCATCACTTGATCACATGTGACCAGTCTTTGGACAGCTGAAAGGTGAATTCCTAATGTGTGGTGTTTTGTCAGAGTACATAGGCTTCACCAGACTGCCAATCGGGACCAGGGAAGCTTAAAGGGACTTGAAACCCAAACAAATTATTTGATGATTTAGGTAGGAACATGCCATTTTAAACAACTTTCCAGTTTACTTCTATTATAAAATTTGTTTAATTCTCTTGGTATCATTTGTTGAAGGAGCATCAATGCACTACTAGTTTCTAATTGAACTCATGGGTGAGCGAATGACAATCAGTATATATATGCAACCACCAATCAGCAGCTAGAACCTAGGTTATTTTCTGCTCCTGAGCTTTCCAAGATAAACCTTTCAGCAAAGTATAACAAGAGCAGGAAGTAAATGAAATAATGGAAGAAAATTGGAAAGTTGTTTAAAATTGTATGTTCTATCTAAATCATGAAAGAAAAATGTTGGGTTTCAAGTCCCTTTAAGAACCCTGCTTTAATGAAACGATATCACCTCTAATGCAAGTTAAGTGCTTTTAAAAGAATATTAAATGTAGCTATTTTATACTATGTTTAATCTATATTTTATAATTAAAAAGTATAATCTTCACACAAAAAGCTTATTCTACAGTCATATCTCACACAGTACACTGTTTAATATCAGCAAGGTATCAAGACAATATAAAGCTTCTAATCATTTGAACAGTGCCCATCAGTGTTATACTAAAAAGATTAATCCATTTAACAATTCTTTGGTTTATAGGGAACAAATAAGCTGCAACAAGTCCACTCATTTCAAAACTAATTTGGAAAAAAATGGCATTTATGTTCTAGTTAAATACACACTCTAGAGGTGCATATAATAATAAAGGTATGATGAGTTTAAAAAGAAATCTAGACATAGATCTAGACAATGTAGCTCCCATTTTTTCCTACCTTATGGTCATACGGGCTGTACGAATGAAAGAGATGGGATAGTTCCTTTGTTCTTTGTTTTTTCTGGAATGTAGAAAAATATTCTGATCAGTAAATATTTTAGTCCATAAATTAAATCTAAACAGATAAATATGCACACAAAGTACTAAACACATATCATGTAGAATGTGTATAATGAAGGCAACTAAAGGGATAGAAAGGTTGAAATTGAAATGTGCATGGGTGCATTCCAATGTAAAAGCAGCGATATTCATGCATTCAGAAAAATGCTTCTAGTAAAAGTTATTACTGTTTTCCGGTGGCATACGCACATATGCTGTGAGGGAACGTGCATCGGTATTTAAACATCACACGTGGCTTGTATGACACAGAAGCAATACACACCGTCTGCAGCTCTCTGAATGCTGGGGCAAGGCCCCACAGTATATGAAAATAAATTCAGCATATTCAGCTTATTCCAAATAGCAATCAGGTTAAAATATCCATTTATTCGGATACAAAAAACAAAAGCACATAAGGGCACAGCAAACAGAGACTTGCATCTAAGCTTACAGGCATGTGGGAGAGCCCTTACAGCATACAGCTACAAGCCGATGATGATTGGACACAGCCGGCGTCAGAGTGAGGCCGAACGCACACACCGGTTTAGTTTTGTGTCCTGTCTGTGCGGCGGGTTCCATGTTTATTACACTTTGGAAACCCTGGGAAAGACTTAACGTTGGTATACTGGGCTCATGAGCAGTGGGTAATCAAGCCCTGTTACTACAGTGATTTCTGTATAGATGGTGCCATTAAACTCACTAACAGTTTGGGATATTTGTGAATTAACATTTGACTCTCCAATTCTCCTGGAACAGGTCAATGAACAAATTATGTTTTTATTGACCGTTTTTATCTCAGGAGTTTGAATGTTTGCAACAGCTAATCAGTATGCCTGTCCCGGGCCCGGCAAGGGAGTGAGCCTCATGCACACTCAATCTTATTTCCCTTTTCAGTTTAAGGACGTTCTCAAAACAAAAAAGAAAAAAAACGTATGTACTGTTTGAATCCCCGCAGGATATGTGCATATGCTGCAGAAAAACTAACTAAAAATAACTTATACTAGAAGCATTTTTGCTAATCTAAGTATATTGCAAACATGCTTCTATGCACATTTCAATTTTGACCTTTCTATCCCTTTAAATTATTATATATAGTATAAAATATAATACCCAAGTTACTAGAATAAATAACACATGGATTATATCTACAATCAGCACGCTTTAATCTTTATAGTAATCCAAGCATTCTGACTTTATACAAATTGTTATGCACATGAAACTAGTTTTTCTTTCAATACAAATTTGTGCAAAAATACACCTAGGATATTCAGAATTTGGATTAGCAGCCTCTTGGATTGGCAGCCTCTTACTCTTAGTTTTGTGCATTGTGTTAACTGGTTGCTAAATAACAAATGAGTAACATTTGTATTATTTTTTAAATATCGTTACATTTTATTTTATTTTTTTAATTTTAAGCTTTCCTTCCTTTCTTATGTCTTAAAAGGGACACTGAACTCTTTTTTTCTGTCATGGTTCAGATAGAGAATGCAATTTTAAGCAACTTTCCAATTTACTCCTATTATCAATTTTCTTCATTCTCTTTGTATCTTTATTTGAAAAAGCAGGAATGTACAGTAAGCATAGGTGCTGGCCCATTTTTGGTTCAGATCCTGGATAGCGCCTGCTGATTGGTGGCTACATTTAGCCACAATCAGCAAGCAAAACCCAGGTGCTGAAAAAAAGATGGGCCATCTTGTAAGCTTGCATTCCTGCTTTTTCAAATAAAAGATACCAAGAGAACGAAGAAAAATTGATAATATAAGTAAATTAGAATGTTGATTAAAATTGCATGCTCTATCTGAACCATGACAGAAAAAAATGGGTTCAAATTGGGTTCCCTTTAAGTCAGGACACAGTCTCTAGTAGCTATTTCTAGACAGGTGTGGAGAAAGGTTTTTAACAACTATTAAAGACTGTTGACCATATTGTCCAGGGATAAAAACTGGGTAAAGTTGAAAAGCTTAGAATATTAAGAACCAAAAAAAGTATTTCGACTTATGTTTTCTGCATATTCAGAAAAGGACAAATAGATTACTATTCATTGCTAAGATAGTTTTTAAACAATCAAGTTTGTTACACTCAACTGATGCTACTTTTCCAAGCAGCCTTACTTTTCATTTCACATTTACATTTCTGGAGCAGTACATGACAGGAAACACTACTGCCACCTACTGTTCATGCAACTGTATAACAGTTCTAAAACTGCTGCAATATATTGTCCTAGTCACTAGCAAGCTCCTACACTTTCCTACCTGCTTTTCAACCCAATATTAAGAGAAAAAGTAAATTAAATAAACAAATTAAACTGGAAAGTTTTTAAAATTTTACACTATCTGAATCATGAAATAATTTTTGAGGGTTTTATGTTCCTTTAAGTAAGCCCTTATTTGAGATGACTGTAAATGTAATTTTTTTTTTCTTTCATGATTCAGATTGAGCATGAAATTTTAAGCAATTTTCTAATTTACTCCTATTATCAATTTTTATTCGTTCTCTTGTTAGCTTTATTTTTAAAGCAGGAATGTAAATCTTAGCAGCCAGTCCATTTTAGGTTCAGCACCATGGATAGTGCTTGCTTATTGGAGGCTTGCATTTACCCACAAATAAGCAAGCATAACCCAGGTTCACAACCAAAAATGGGCCGGCTCCTATGCATCACATTCCTGCTTTTTAAATAAAGATACCAAGAGAACAAAGAAAAATTGCTAATAGGAGTAAATTATAATAGAGGTTGCCAAAGCGCCAAATGAAGGCTGGGTCTGAGCCAATGATAGTGAAAATCACGATCTTATAACAAATACATTTTATTCATACAGAAATAAAAACAGATAAAAACAAGTGACAGATATTAAAACTGCATAAAAAAGACCGAAATTTAAATACTAGCCTTGATCAGTGGCTAGAATAAAACACTCGTATTGCCTAGTTTCCCATTGGCAATATCTGAATTAAAAAAGGTGGAACATGTGTCGTGTTCTAAAAGACGTCTATGTGGTGTAGCAAGATATTACTTTCAAAATTAAATGAAATCAGAATTGCTTTGCTAATTGCTGTGGCGTGTGTGACATACAATAAATGCCGTTCTTATAACAGCCTATGTTAGCAAACCTTGATGTTTGGAAAATCTTTATATACAAACATCAAACAGAAATCTAGGTATAGATAGATTGAATCTGCTGGTTACAGCAGTGTAGGATGGTTCTGCTAGTTATAGCAGCATATAAGATGTATATGATGTGAGATATATCCTCATAATTTATCTGACTTGTATAGTTGTCCAAAACAGTGATGGTGATAAATGTTCGTGAGTGGTACAACTTGTGCGTGGTGGTAGCAAACTAAAATACAGATGAAAATAAAAAAAGGCACACTAGATAATAAAAATAGCGTGGGACATCAAAGCAAATTAGAAAACAGAAATCACAATCTGTGATAATGTGAGCAACGTTGAACTGTAATTAATGGCGTGAAATAATTACGGTAAAACTAACAAACAAATATATAAACTCTGTGAACACTGTGGAACCCCTTAGTTGTGTTCAGAAAATAATCATATAAAAAATGAAAACGCAAAACAGGCAAATGAACAAATGTGAAGAACCCTTGAAATTAAGAGCAAACCAAATGATTAAAAAAAAAACAGTGGCCACTGTGTAAAAGGTAAAAAAACAATAAATGAACAGTCAATCCAACAGCAGATAAGTTATTTTAAAAAACTCTGCTAGTATAAGCGTTCCTGTAATGAACAGTCAATCCATCAAAATAGAAAAATAAATTTTGAAACCTTCTGCTAATATTAGCGTGATGGTTCTGCAGCCGAAGCCGAGTTGGAGTATAGAAACCGGAAGTCCTAGTCCTCTCTAGTTTCAACGATACCTAAAAAATAAATATACAATAGTGCAGATAGTTTTCTTAATCTTATAACAAATTGAAATAAAACTCACCAGTCGACGCGTTTCGGTCTGTGCTAGACCTTTATCAAGACTGGTATCATGTATTTCCAGAGCTCTTATATAGCTAGTTGTTTAAATGTGACCCGGAAGTGTTTGTTTATTACTTCCGGTTTCTCGATCTATTCTTATTTAAAAAAATGTGTGTTTTTGATCTTATCAGAGTCTTTATTTAGATCTCACTTGTCTTAGTACTGGCTTATGGTACCAGTTGGTATGATGGGATTCTTTGTAGTTGGAATCAGAGTGTTCGTGTGTACATTACTTCCGGAGTTTCAGTTCAAACACTTCCGGTCTCATTCATTCAAATGGAGGGAAAGTGCGCTACTCAGACCTCGCCTTTTATGCCATTTTATTGGTCTTTTTGGCGCTTTGAATCTTTTTTTTTATTACAATTTTCAGTTCGCACATCCTTTTGTTATATATAAAATTTTTTTTTTTTTTTTTTTTTTTTTTTTTAATGCATACAGAGATGGAAAGAATGTTTTTAAATGTGCAAAAAATTTTTTGTAATAATAAAAAATATAATTTTAAAGAAATCTATTTCTTCGAGTGTCTATCTATGTGTAACATTAAGAAGGGAGAGTGGCATTATAGTCTTTCCTTTGTTGGTACAAATTCTTTAAGGATTTGTGAGTAATTACATAACCAATATATGAGTGAATGCAATATGAGTAACAGTTTTCTTCTTATTACTTTAAGATCTTTTTCTCATGGGATACTAATATATAGGAGGTAATCTTTTCTCATTGATTTGAATCTTTTATTCAAAGGCTAGTTCTATTTGGTGCTAACTAATTTTAGTTAGCTCAGAGAGGTGGAATCGTTTAGGAGCCTTCTGGTTATCTTTGATAAGATATATAAACATAGTTGCTTAAGAATTATTATAAGAACTTATATATTTGTATAAAACACATCTTAAAGATTTATATTTACAACTATATATACTATTGTCAGCTTCTACTTCTATTACCATAATAACTAGGATGAGAGATTTTGGGGATACGTTTTTATCATTAAGGAGATCGAGGCTATTAAGTTTCTTATTGGTAAACGTTAGGTCGTTATATATATTTTACCAATTTCTTGGATCAGCATGTATGTACATGAGAGTGTTAATTTCATGAGAGTGTTTGTTTAATCGACTAATCGAAAATTGTTACTTGATGACTGCGTGCAGACTATGGTTGTATGTAGTTTGACAGAAAAAATTCTAAGAGATTGAAAATTCGCTATTTGCGTATATATGTATCATCTATATACTTCAGAGGGGCTTGTATTCTATGGCATTCCTGTATAAGCTTTTAAAGATTCAATTGCTAAAAATAGAATAGGGGTACTTTTGTATAAATTCAGAGGATTCAATTGCTCAAAATAGATTGAGGGTACTCTAAGGTAGGTCTTAAGTACCCTAGCTTAGGAATCATAGGGTCTTAAATACCCTAGCTTAGGAGTCATAGGGAACACTTCTATCACCTGGCTGTAATTAGACTGTAGGGAGTCTTTTTTCGGCCTTTCATAGGGATCATTTAATACAGATCCTTCAGCTTGTCATCAACAAGAGTTGTCTTTCCCCAATATAGGGGAGAAAACACCATATGAGACTACATTTAACTTATAATAGAGAGGGGTATCTTCCAGTTTTTTATATATAAGCTGGATCTTGAGTGTCTTTAGGAATTCTTCTCTCTTGCTTCAGTATATGAGGAGGAGGAAATTCAGGGAGGGGGAAATTCAGAGATTAATGACCGGAGTCACAAAGACCGGGTCTTCTATATGTCCTTCATAACATTCATTGATGTTTGTTGACCGCAACACTTTAAACTTACTATACACAGGCCTCTGTTCTGTTTGCACTACTCATCTTTTTGCCTAGGAGTTCAATAAGTGTGAGAGGTCTTCTTTATTATTAAGACCTCTTGGATATAGGCAGTCGATTTGAAAAATCCATTTGGATTCATTGGTCAGGAGCAGTTTCTCAAAGTTACCACCCCTCCAGTTTTTCACAACTTTTTGTATTCCTATGTATTTCAATGCTTTGGTATTTCCATTGTGTTTAGTTGTAAAGTGTTGGTAAAGCGGTGTGTCCATGTTCAATTTTTCTATCATCAACAGGTGTTCACGAATTCTTTCTCTGAGGGCTCTTGACGTTTGTCCAACGTACTGGAGTCCGCACGGGCATTGTAACAAATATATTATACCCTTGTCTTGGCAGCGTATCATCTCTTTTATTCTGAATTCCTCTTTAGTGTTATGGGAGATAAATTTGGATGTTTTAGTACCGCATTTACACGCTTTGCAAGTGTGGCAGGGAAAGAACCCTTTTATCATCTCTCCATGTATATCCTGTGTTCCTCCCTTCTTTTTCTTTTGGAGGCTTGGTGCCAGTCTGGTTTTCAGATTTTTTGTTTTTCTGTATATAAATCTCGGGTGTTCTGGCAATTTGTCTCCTATTATGTCATCATCTCTCAATAATGACCAATGTTTCCGAAAGATGTTTTCTATAATCTGTTTATTATCACTGTATTCGGTTATCATTGCTATGTTGTAATCATCCTCCATAAAATTCTTTTTGATTTTATCTTTATATTTCGTTAGTTCTTTTCTTTCTGTTCTTCTTACTTCACTTAGCTTCTGGTCCAGCATTTCTTTATCGTATCCCCTCTCTATGAATTTTTCTTTGATTATTGAGGCTTGTTCTTCCCATTTAGAGGGGTTGGAGCAGTTCTTTTTCATTCGTAACAATTGCCCCTTTGGGATGTTGTTCTTCCATTTAATGTGGTGACAGCTTTCTCTGTGGACATAATTGTTACTATCTACGCTTTTAAAATGCGTAGAGGTTTCCAATCTCCCTTTCTTCACTTCGATTCTTAAATCTAAGAATGTCAGCGCGGAGTAGCTCCATTCGAATGTAAATTTAAGGTTCATTGTGTTTTGGTTCATGACATCAATTGTGAACATCAGATCTTCCAAAGTACCCTTCCATATTATAATTATATCATCTATATATCGCCGATAGAGGACCAGGTCCGCGCTAGCTGGACATGAGTCCCAGAATATTTTCTCCCATTTTCCCATGTAGAGATTTGCATAACTAGGCGCGAACCTGGTCCCCATGGCTGTTCCACAAGTTTGACGATAGAATTTTCCCCCATTGTTAAAAAAATTATGCGTCAGGATGTACTGGATACTGTCCAGTATAAATTTACTTTGTTTTGGTCTCATATCAGGTTCCTTATCTAAAAAGAATTTTACAGCATCAATGCCCTCCTCATGTGGGATACTTGTGTACAATGATACCACGTCACATGATGCCAGTATATAACCCTCTTTCCAGGGTAGATCTTCTATAACGTTCAGAACCTGCGTTGAATCCCTCAGGTATGAGGGTAGTGTTCTGACTACTTTTTGTAGATGTTTGTCCACGTACTCTGATAGGTTGCTACTCAGAGATCCTATTCCAGAGATAATTGGTCTTCCGGGGGGTTTGGTCAACGATTTATGGATCTTTGGTAAGTGATATAGTATCGGTATAACTGGATACTTTACATTTAGGTAGTTAAACTCTTTGTCATTGAGTATACCCTCTTCGTTTGCTTCTTTCAACAGCTCCATGAGTTCTTTGGCGTATATTTCCGTTGGATTTCCTTTTAGTTCTTCATATGTACTGGTGTCGCTCAGAATCCGTTTGTTTTCAGCCTCATAATTATCCCTGTTCATCACAACGATCCCGCCTCCTTTGTCCGCGGGCTTAATTGTTAAGCTCGCGTTATTTTCGAGCTTTTTGATGGTTTCACGTTGTTTCCTTGATAGGTTTTGCTTTCTAGATCTTAATCTATTCGATTGTATCTCCTTAATCTCCTTGCATACCACAGTTTCGAAAGCTTCTATGGCTGTTCCTTTACTGCTTATAGGATAAAAGCGTGATTTTGGTTTAAGTTCGGTGTGTATATATTCTTCTATTGGATCTGGGTTCTCATTCCTTCTTTGATTCTCTCCAATATTTTCTATGTCAGCTTTACGGAAGAATCTCTTCAGGGTTAACTTCCTAATAAATTCTTTCGTATTCACAAAAGTATCAAATTTATTAAAACTCCTTGATGGAGCAAATGAAAGTCCAAGGTTCAGGATTGTTTTTTCATCCTTATTAAGTTCATACGAGCTTAAATTAAATATGCCATTTGTCACTTCCTTTTCTTCAGTGTTCATCTTGATTTGATTAGCTTTTTTTGTCTTTACACCACCTCTGCAGCCTCTGTGTGTTTTCCTTTTGTCTTTATCACATGTTGGATTTTTTCTCTTCCTTTCTGGTGTTGATGATCCAACCCTAAAAAAGGTCCAGATGTAGCCCTAGAGGTACTTGACTGTATTGTCATTGGTGTAGTTGAGTTTGGTGTTCTTATGTCCGTTTCTCTTCCTTTTTTACAGTCTTTTCCTTCTTCGACCTTTTTAGATTCTTTCTCCTTTCTTCCCTCCCTTTCGTCCTTTTTTCTAGTATTTCTCCTATATTCCCCTGGAGTTTCATATGGATTCATCCCTTCTCCATAGTTTTCATAGACTCTATTTCGAGTCCTCGACGAATCTTGAAAGTTTCTCCTCTTAATTGGGGTCAATTCGTAGTGATATCTATTTTCTTCTTGGTAATATCCTCTTTCTGGCTGTTGTCGATGGCCTCCATATCCGAAGTCATCATTCCTTCTTCTTGTATCATACACTGGCCCATGATAGTCAGACCTTCCACTGTGTTCTTCATATCTCCTTTCTCTGTTCCAGTAGTTGGAGTAATCTCCTCTGTTTCTCCTTTCTGATTGCCAGTTATTATAATAATTGTCTCTATTCCTCCCATCATATTGCTGTCCCCTGTCCCATCTCTGATTGAAGTATTGCCTTCCATAGAAGCCCCGTTTGTCCCCATATGTGTTATGTCTATTTACATGGGGGTGGTGTTTGTATGGGTGCCTTGAGTCATATTCTCTATGTCTATTATCAGTATGTGGATCTCTGTTCAAAAGTCGCTTATTCTGAAACCTTTCGAAGGTAACCTCTCTCTGATCTGGACCCTCATCAATTACAATTCTCCTATTTGAAATGGGGTCAGTAGTCTGTTCAATATCAGTTTCTTCTCGATTCATGTTCTCTATTGATATACTTTTATCCTCTGTTATTTGGTTACTTTCTTCTTCTTTATTATTAAGCTCTTTCATCAATTTTTTAGTTTTCTTTTGTATCACATCCTCTTTAATCTTACTAACTTTCTTAATTAGATTTTCTTTCCTTTCTATTATATCCTTACATTCCGGCCCTGAATTCTCTAGATTAAGGATGATTTCCTCATCTTCCTTTATTTCTAGATCTATGTTTGATGTTAACAATGATCTGTATTCAATAATTAGTTCTATTAATTTTTTGGAAGTTTCAATTAGCACCTGTCTCCATTTTTCAGCAATACTATCTGAAAGAGGGAACGCGCATTCTTTATGCACCAAAAGACCTTTGGGTACAATGTCCAATTCTAGACATTTCTGCAGAAAAGATATTTCTGCCTTGTATTTT
Organism: Bombina bombina; assembly: GCF_027579735.1. Taxonomy (NCBI): domain Eukaryota; kingdom Metazoa; phylum Chordata; class Amphibia; order Anura; family Bombinatoridae; genus Bombina; species Bombina bombina. Next base: position 739,186,801 of record NC_069503.1, on the reverse strand, counting down.
ACTTCTGTAATCAGTAATTTCTCCAATTCTCTGAATATCAACTGAACATCAATAGTATCCTCCTCTTCTGTGCTAATATTAAGGTTTGTTTTATTTGTCACTATTCTTAAATTAATGTCTTCCCTTATATTGCGTAAGCCTTCCATGATAGTAGCAATTATAAACAGGATAAAAGGTTGGCAGCTATGTGTGACTAGGAGTGGAAAATTATCGTATGTGATGGGAAACACTAAGCGCCTACCTAGAAAAAGACCTTAGCTTTGGAAATATGACTCCTAGTAGTCAAAGAGCAGTTTAGAAAATAATAGAGGTTGCCAAAGCGCCAAATGAAGGCTGGGTCTGAGCCAATGATAGTGAAAATCACGATCTTATAACAAATACATTTTATTCATACAGAAATAAAAACAGATAAAAACAAGTGACAGATATTAAAACTGCATAAAAAAGACCGAAATTTAAATACTAGCCTTGATCAGTGGCTAGAATAAAACACTCGTATTGCCTAGTTTCCCATTGGCAATATCTGAATTAAAAAAGGTGGAACATGTGTCGTGTTCTAAAAGACGTCTATGTGGTGTAGCAAGATATTACTTTCAAAATTAAATGAAATCAGAATTGCTTTGCTAATTGCTGTGGCGTGTGTGACATACAATAAATGCCGTTCTTATAACAGCCTATGTTAGCAAACCTTGATGTTTGGAAAATCTTTATATACAAACATCAAACAGAAATCTAGGTATAGATAGATTGAATCTGCTGGTTACAGCAGTGTAGGATGGTTCTGCTAGTTATAGCAGCATATAAGATGTATATGATGTGAGATATATCCTCATAATTTATCTGACTTGTATAGTTGTCCAAAACAGTGATGGTGATAAATGTTCGTGAGTGGTACAACTTGTGCGTGGTGGTAGCAAACTAAAATACAGATGAAAATAAAAAAAGGCACACTAGATAATAAAAATAGCGTGGGACATCAAAGCAAATTAGAAAACAGAAATCACAATCTGTGATAATGTGAGCAACGTTGAACTGTAATTAATGGCGTGAAATAATTACGGTAAAACTAACAAACAAATATATAAACTCTGTGAACACTGTGGAACCCCTTAGTTGTGTTCAGAAAATAATCATATAAAAAATGAAAACGCAAAACAGGCAAATGAACAAATGTGAAGAACCCTTGAAATTAAGAGCAAACCAAATGATTAAAAAAAAACAGTGGCCACTGTGTAAAAGGTAAAAAAACAATAAATGAACAGTCAATCCAACAGCAGATAAGTTATTTTAAAAAACTCTGCTAGTATAAGCGTTCCTGTAATGAACAGTCAATCCATCAAAATAGAAAAATAAATTTTGAAACCTTCTGCTAATATTAGCGTGATGGTTCTGCAGCCGAAGCCGAGTTGGAGTATAGAAACCGGAAGTCCTAGTCCTCTCTAGTTTCAACGATACCTAAAAAATAAATATACAATAGTGCAGATAGTTTTCTTAATCTTATAACAAATTGAAATAAAACTCACCAGTCGACGCGTTTCGGTCTGTGCTAGACCTTTATCAAGACTGGTATCATGTATTTCCAGAGCTCTTATATAGCTAGTTGTTTAAATGTGACCCGGAAGTGTTTGTTTATTACTTCCGGTTTCTCGATCTATTCTTATTTAAAAAAATGTGTGTTTTTGATCTTATCAGAGTCTTTATTTAGATCTCACTTGTCTTAGTACTGGCTTATGGTACCAGTTGGTATGATGGGATTCTTTGTAGCTGGAATCAGAGTGTTCGTGTGTACATTACTTCCGGAGTTTCAGTTCAAACACTTCCGGTCTCATTCATTCAAATGGAGGGAAAGTGCGCTACTCAGACCTCGCCTTTTATGCCATTTTATTGGTCTTTTTGGCGCTTTGAATCTGTTTAGTTATTACAATTTTCAGTTCGCACATCCTTTTGTTATATAGAAATTTTTTTTTTTTTTTTTTTTTTTTTTTTTTTTTAATGCATACAGAGATGGAAAGAATGTTTTTAAATGTGAAAAAAATTTTTTGTAATAATAAAAAATATAATTTTAAATAAATCTATTTCTTCGAGTGTCTATCTATGTGTAACATTAAGAAGGGAGAGTGGCATTATAGTCTTTCCTTTGTTGGTACAAATTCTTTAAGGATTTGTGAGTAATTACATAACCAATATATGAGTGAATGCAATATGAGTAACAGTTTTCTTCTTATTACTTTAAGATCTTTTTCTCATGGGATACTAATATATAGGAGGTAATCTTTTCTCATTGATTTGAATCTTTTATTCAAAGGCTAGTTCTATTTGGTGCTAACTAATTTTAGTTAGCTCAGAGAGGTGGAATCGTTTAGGAGCCTTCTGGTTATCTTTGATAAGATATATAAACATAGTTGCTTAAGAATTATTATAAGAACTTATATATTTGTATAAAACACATCTTAAAGATTTATATTTACAACTATATATACTATTGTCAGCTTCTACTTCTATTACCATAATAACTAGGATGAGAGATTTTGGGGATACGTTTTTATCATTAAGGAGATCGAGGCTATTAAGTTTCTTATTGGTAAACGTTAGGTCGTTATATATATTTTACCAATTTCTTGGATCAGCATGTATGTACATGAGAGTGTTAATTTCATGAGAGTGTTTGTTTAATCGACTAATCGAAAATTGTTACTTGATGACTGCGTGCAGACTATGGTTGTATGTAGTTTGACAGAAAAAATTCTAAGAGATTGAAAATTCGCTATTTGCGTATATATGTATCATCTATATACTTCAGAGGGGCTTGTATTCTATGGCATTCCTGTATAAGCTTTTAAAGATTCAATTGCTAAAAATAGAATAGGGGTACTTTTGTATAAATTCAGAGGATTCAATTGCTCAAAATAGATTGAGGGTACTCTAAGGTAGGTCTTAAGTACCCTAGCTTAGGAATCATAGGGTCTTAAATACCCTAGCTTAGGAGTCATAGGGAACACTTCTATCACCTGGCTGTAATTAGACTGTAGGGAGTCTTTTTTCGGCCTTTCATAGGGATCATTTAATACAGATCCTTCAGCTTGTCATCAACAAGAGTTGTCTTTCCCCAATATAGGGGAGAAAACACCATATGAGACTACATTTAACTTATAATAGAGAGGGGTATCTTCCAGTTTTTTATATATAAGCTGGATCTTGAGTGTCTTTAGGAATTCTTCTCTCTTGCTTCAGTATATGAGGAGGAGGAAATTCAGGGAGGGGGAAATTCAGAGATTAATGACCGGAGTCACAAAGACCGGGTCTTCTATATGTCCTTCATAACATTCATTGATGTTTGTTGACCGCAACACTTTAAACTTACTATACACAGGCCTCTGTTCTGTTTGCACTACTCATCTTTTTGCCTAGGAGTTCAATAAGTGTGAGAGGTCTTCTTTATTATTAAGACCTCTTGGATATAGGCAGTCGATTTGAAAAATCCATTTGGATTCATTGGTCAGGAGCAGTTTCTCAAAGTTACCACCCCTCCAGTTTTTCACAACTTTTTGTATTCCTATGTATTTCAATGCTTTGGTATTTCCATTGTGTTTAGTTGTAAAGTGTTGGTAAAGCGGTGTGTCCATGTTCAATTTTTCTATCATCAACAGGTGTTCACGAATTCTTTCTCTGAGGGCTCTTGACGTTTGTCCAACGTACTGGAGTCCGCACGGGCATTGTAACAAATATATTATACCCTTGTCTTGGCAGCGTATCATCTCTTTTATTCTGAATTCCTCTTTAGTGTTATGGGAGATAAATTTGGATGTTTTAGTACCGCATTTACACGCTTTGCAAGTGTGGCAGGGAAAGAACCCTTTTATCATCTCTCCGTGTATATCCTGTGTTCCTCCCTTCTTTTTCTTTTGGAGGCTTGGTGCCAGTCTGGTTTTCAGATTTTTTGTTTTTCTGTATATAAATCTCGGGTGTTCTGGCAATTTGTCTCCTATTATGTCATCATCTCTCAATAATGACCAATGTTTCCGAAAGATGTTTTCTATAATCTGTTTATTATCACTGTATTCGGTTATCATTGCTATGTTGTAATCATCCTCCATAAAATTCTTTTTGATTTTATCTTTATATTTCGTTAGTTCTTTTCTTTCTGTTCTTCTTACTTCACTTAGCTTCTGGTCCAGCATTTCTTTATCGTATCCCCTCTCTATGAATTTTTCTTTGATTATTGAGGCTTGTTCTTCCCATTTAGAGGGGTTGGAGCAGTTCTTTTTCATTCGTAACAATTGCCCCTTTGGGATGTTGTTCTTCCATTTAATGTGGTGACAGCTTTCTCTGTGGACATAATTGTTACTATCTACGCTTTTAAAATGCGTAGAGGTTTCCAATCTCCCTTTCTTCACTTCGATTCTTAAATCTAAGAATGTCAGCGCGGAGTAGCTCCATTCGAATGTAAATTTAAGGTTCATTGTGTTTTGGTTCATGACATCAATTGTGAACATCAGATCTTCCAAAGTACCCTTCCATATTATAATTATATCATCTATATATCGCCGATAGAGGACCAGGTCCGCGCTAGCTGGACATGAGTCCCAGAATATTTTCTCCCATTTTCCCATGTAGAGATTTGCATAACTAGGCGCGAACCTGGTCCCCATGGCTGTTCCACAAGTTTGACGATAGAATTTTCCCCCATTGTTAAAAAAATTATGCGTCAGGATGTACTGGATACTGTCCAGTATAAATTTACTTTGTTTTGGTCTCATATCAGGTTCCTTATCTAAAAAGAATTTTACAGCATCAATGCCCTCCTCATGTGGGATACTTGTGTACAATGATACCACGTCACATGATGCCAGTATATAACCCTCTTTCCAGGGTAGATCTTCTATAACGTTCAGAACCTGCGTTGAATCCCTCAGGTATGAGGGTAGTGTTCTGACTACTTTTTGTAGATGTTTGTCCACGTACTCTGATAGGTTGCTACTCAGAGATCCTATTCCAGAGATAATTGGTCTTCCGGGGGGTTTGGTCAACGATTTATGGATCTTTGGTAAGTGATATAGTATCGGTATAACTGGATACTTTACATTTAGGTAGTTAAACTCTTTGTCATTGAGTATACCCTCTTCGTTTGCTTCTTTCAACAGCTCCATGAGTTCTTTGGCGTATATTTCCGTTGGATTTCCTTTTAGTTCTTCATATGTACTGGTGTCGCTCAGAATCCGTTTGTTTTCAGCCTCATAATTATCCCTGTTCATCACAACGATCCCGCCTCCTTTGTCCGCGGGCTTAATTGTTAAGCTCGCGTTATTTTCGAGCTTTTTGATGGTTTCACGTTGTTTCCTTGATAGGTTTTGCTTTCTAGATCTTAATCTATTCGATTGTATCTCCTTAATCTCCTTGCATACCACAGTTTCGAAAGCTTCTATGGCTGTTCCTTTACTGCTTATAGGATAAAAGCGTGATTTTGGTTTAAGTTCGGTGTGTATATATTCTTCTATTGGATCTGGGTTCTCATTCCTTCTTTGATTCTCTCCAATATTTTCTATGTCAGCTTTACGGAAGAATCTCTTCAGGGTTAACTTCCTAATAAATTCTTTCGTATTCACAAAAGTATCAAATTTATTAAAACTCCTTGATGGAGCAAATGAAAGTCCAAGGTTCAGGATTGTTTTTTCATCCTTATTAAGTTCATACGAGCTTAAATTAAATATGCCATTTGTCACTTCCTTTTCTTCAGTGTTCATCTTGATTTGATTAGCTTTTTTTGTCTTTACACCACCTCTGCAGCCTCTGTGTGTTTTCCTTTTGTCTTTATCACATGTTGGATTTTTTCTCTTCCTTTCTGGTGTTGATGATCCAACCCTAAAAAAGGTCCAGATGTAGCCCTAGAGGTACTTGACTGTATTGTCATTGGTGTAGTTGAGTTTGGTGTTCTTATGTCCGTTTCTCTTCCTTTTTTACAGTCTTTTCCTTCTTCGACCTTTTTAGATTCTTTCTCCTTTCTTCCCTCCCTTTCGTCCTTTTTTCTAGTATTTCTCCTATATTCCCCTGGAGTTTCATATGGATTCATCCCTTCTCCATAGTTTTCATAGACTCTATTTCGAGTCCTCGACGAATCTTGAAAGTTTCTCCTCTTAATTGGGGTCAATTCGTAGTGATATCTATTTTCTTCTTGGTAATATCCTCTTTCTGGCTGTTGTCGATGGCCTCCATATCCGAAGTCATCATTCCTTCTTCTTGTATCATACACTGGCCCATGATAGTCAGACCTTCCACTGTGTTCTTCATATCTCCTTTCTCTGTTCCAGTAGTTGGAGTAATCTCCTCTGTTTCTCCTTTCTGATTGCCAGTTATTATAATAATTGTCTCTATTCCTCCCATCATATTGCTGTCCCCTGTCCCATCTCTGATTGAAGTATTGCCTTCCATAGAAGCCCCGTTTGTCCCCATATGTGTTATGTCTATTTACATGGGGGTGGTGTTTGTATGGGTGCCTTGAGTCATATTCTCTATGTCTATTATCAGTATGTGGATCTCTGTTCAAAAGTCGCTTATTCTGAAACCTTTCGAAGGTAACCTCTCTCTGATCTGGACCCTCATCAATTACAATTCTCCTATTTGAAATGGGGTCAGTAGTCTGTTCAATATCAGTTTCTTCTCGATTCATGTTCTCTATTGATATACTTTTATCCTCTGTTATTTGGTTACTTTCTTCTTCTTTATTATTAAGCTCTTTCATCAATTTTTTAGTTTTCTTTTGTATCACATCCTCTTTAATCTTACTAACTTTCTTAATTAGATTTTCTTTCCTTTCTATTATATCCTTACATTCCGGCCCTGAATTCTCTAGATTAAGGATGATTTCCTCATCTTCCTTTATTTCTAGATCTATGTTTGATGTTAACAATGATCTGTATTCAATAATTAGTTCTATTAATTTTTTGGAAGTTTCAATTAGCACCTGTCTCCATTTTTCAGCAATACTATCTGAAAGAGGGAACGCGCATTCTTTATGCACCAAAAGACCTTTGGGTACAATGTCCAATTCTAGACATTTCTGCAGAAAAGATATTTCTGCCTTGTATTTTACTTCTGTAATCAGTAATTTCTCCAATTCTCTGAATATCAACTGAACATCAATAGTATCCTCCTCTTCTGTGCTAATATTAAGGTTTGTTTTATTTGTCACTATTCTTAAATTAATGTCTTCCCTTATATTGCGTAAGCCTTCCATGATAGTAGCAATTATAAACAGGATAAAAGGTTGGCAGCTATGTGTGACTAGGAGTGGAAAATTATCGTATGTGATGGGAAACACTAAGCGCCTACCTAGAAAAAGACCTTAGCTTTGGAAATATGACTCCTAGTAGTCAAAGAGCAGTTTAGAAAATAATAGAGGTTGCCAAAGCGCCAAATGAAGGCTGGGTCTGAGCCAATGATAGTGAAAATCACGATCTTATAACAAATACATTTTATTCATACAGAAATAAAAACAGATAAAAACAAGTGACAGATATTAAAACTGCATAAAAAAGACCGAAATTTAAATACTAGCCTTGATCAGTGGCTAGAATAAAACACTCGTATTGCCTAGTTTCCCATTGGCAATATCTGAATTAAAAAAGGTGGAACATGTGTCGTGTTCTAAAAGACGTCTATGTGGTGTAGCAAGATATTACTTTCAAAATTAAATGAAATCAGAATTGCTTTGCTAATTGCTGTGGCGTGTGTGACATACAATAAATGCCGTTCTTATAACAGCCTATGTTAGCAAACCTTGATGTTTGGAAAATCTTTATATACAAACATCAAACAGAAATCTAGGTATAGATAGATTGAATCTGCTGGTTACAGCAGTGTAGGATGGTTCTGCTAGTTATAGCAGCATATAAGATGTATATGATGTGAGATATATCCTCATAATTTATCTGACTTGTATAGTTGTCCAAAACAGTGATGGTGATAAATGTTCGTGAGTGGTACAACTTGTGCGTGGTGGTAGCAAACTAAAATACAGATGAAAATAAAAAAAGGCACACTAGATAATAAAAATAGCGTGGGACATCAAAGCAAATTAGAAAACAGAAATCACAATCTGTGATAATGTGAGCAACGTTGAACTGTAATTAATGGCGTGAAATAATTACGGTAAAACTAACAAACAAATATATAAACTCTGTGAACACTGTGGAACCCCTTAGTTGTGTTCAGAAAATAATCATATAAAAAATGAAAACGCAAAACAGGCAAATGAACAAATGTGAAGAACCCTTGAAATTAAGAGCAAACCAAATGATTCAAAAAAAACAGTGGCCACTGTGTAAAAGGTAAAAAAACAATAAATGAACAGTCAATCCAACAGCAGATAAGTTATTTTAAAAAACTCTGCTAGTATAAGCGTTCCTGTAATGAACAGTCAATCCATCAAAATAGAAAAATAAATTTTGAAACCTTCTGCTAATATTAGCGTGATGGTTCTGCAGCCGAAGCCGAGTTGGAGTATAGACTCAAGGCACCCATACAAACACCACCCCCATGTAAATAGACATAACACATATGGGGACAAACGGGGCTTCTATGGAAGGCAATACTTCAATCAGAGATGGGACAGGGGACAGCAATATGATGGGAGGAATAGAGACAATTATTATAATAACTGGCAATCAGAAAGGAGAAACAGAGGAGATTACTCCAACTACTGGAACAGAGAAAGGAGATATGAAGAACACAGTGGAAGGTCTGACTATCATGGGCCAGTGTATGATACAAGAAGAAGGAATGATGACTTCGGATATGGAGGCCATCGACAACAGCCAGAAAGAGGATATTACCAAGAAGAAAATAGATATCACTACGAATTGACCCCAATTAAGAGGAGAAACTTTCAAGATTCGTCGAGGACTCGAAATAGAGTCTATGAAAACTATGGAGAAGGGATGAATCCATATGAAACTCCAGGGGAATATAGGAGAAATACTAGAAAAAAGGACGAAAGGGAGGGAAGAAAGGAGAAAGAATCTAAAAAGGTCGAAGAAGGAAAAGACTGTAAAAAAGGAAGAGAAACGGACATAAGAACACCAAACTCAACTACACCAATGACAATACAGTCAAGTACCTCTAGGGCTACATCTGGACCTTTTTTAGGGTTGGATCATCAACACCAGAAAGGAAGAGAAAAAATCCAACATGTGATAAAGACAAAAGGAAAACACACAGAGGCTGCAGAGGTGGTGTAAAGACAAAAAAAGCTAATCAAATCAAGATGAACACTGAAGAAAAGGAAGTGACAAATGGCATATTTAATTTAAGCTCGTATGAACTTAATAAGGATGAAAAAACAATCCTGAACCTTGGACTTTCATTTGCTCCATCAAGGAGTTTTAATAAATTTGATACTTTTGTGAATACGAAAGAATTTATTAGGAAGTTAACCCTGAAGAGATTCTTCCGTAAAGCTGACATAGAAAATATTGGAGAGAATCAAAGAAGGAATGAGAACCCAGATCCAATAGAAGAATATATACACACCGAACTTAAACCAAAATCACGCTTTTATCCTATAAGCAGTAAAGGAACAGCCATAGAAGCTTTCGAAACTGTGGTATGCAAGGAGATTAAGGAGATACAATCGAATAGATTAAGATCTAGAAAGCAAAACCTATCAAGGAAACAACGTGAAACCATCAAAAAGCTCGAAAATAACGCGAGCTTAACAATTAAGCCCGCGGACAAAGGAGGCGGGATCGTTGTGATGAACAGGGATAATTATGAGGCTGAAAACAAACGGATTCTGAGCGACACCAGTACATATGAAGAACTAAAAGGAAATCCAACGGAAATATACGCCAAAGAACTCATGGAGCTGTTGAAAGAAGCAAACGAAGAGGGTATACTCAATGACAAAGAGTTTAACTACCTAAATGTAAAGTATCCAGTTATACCGATACTATATCACTTACCAAAGATCCATAAATCGTTGACCAAACCCCCCGGAAGACCAATTATCTCTGGAATAGGATCTCTGAGTAGCAACCTATCAGAGTACGTGGACAAACATCTACAAAAAGTAGTCAGAACACTACCCTCATACCTGAGGGATTCAACGCAGGTTCTGAACGTTATAGAAGATCTACCCTGGAAAGAGGGTTATATACTGGCATCATGTGACGTGGTATCATTGTACACAAGTATCCCACATGAGGAGGGCATTGATGCTGTAAAATTCTTTTTAGATAAGGAACCTGATATGAGACCAAAACAAAGTAAATTTATACTGGACAGTATCCAGTACATCCTGACGCATAATTTTTTTAACAATGGGGGAAAATTCTATCGTCAAACTTGTGGAACAGCCATGGGGACCAGGTTCGCGCCTAGTTATGCAAATCTCTACATGGGAAAATGGGAGAAAATATTCTGGGACTCATGTCCAGCTAGCGCGGACCTGGTCCTCTATCGGCGATATATAGATGATATAATTATAATATGGAAGGGTACTTTGGAAGATCTGATGTTCACAATTGATGTCATGAACCAAAACACAATGAACCTTAAATTTACATTCGAATGGAGCTACTCCGCGCTGACATTCTTAGATTTAAGAATCGAAGTGAAGAAAGGGAGATTGGAAACCTCTACGCATTTTAAAAGCGTAGATAGTAACAATTATGTCCACAGAGAAAGCTGTCACCACATTAAATGGAAGAACAACATCCCAAAGGGGCAATTGTTACGAATGAAAAAGAACTGCTCCAACCCCTCTAAATGGGAAGAACAAGCCTCAATAATCAAAGAAAAATTCATAGAGAGGGGATACGATAAAGAAATGCTGGACCAGAAGCTAAGTGAAGTAAGAAGAACAGAAAGAAAAGAACTAACGAAATATAAAGATAAAATCAAAAAGAATTTTATGGAGGATGATTACAACATAGCAATGATAACCGAATACAGTGATAATAAACAGATTATAGAAAACATCTTTCGGAAACATTGGTCATTATTGAGAGATGATGACATAATAGGAGACAAATTGCCAGAACACCCGAGATTTATATACAGAAAAACAAAAAATCTGAAAACCAGACTGGCACCAAGCCTCCAAAAGAAAAAGAAGGGAGGAACACAGGATATACATGGAGAGATGATAAAAGGGTTCTTTCCCTGCCACACTTGCAAAGCGTGTAAATGCGGTACTAAAACATCCAAATTTATCTCCCATAACACTAAAGAGGAATTCAGAATAAAAGAGATGATACGCTGCCAAGACAAGGGTATAATATATTTGTTACAATGCCCGTGCGGACTCCAGTACGTTGGACAAACGTCAAGAGCCCTCAGAGAAAGAATTCGTGAACACCTGTTGATGATAGAAAAATTGAACATGGACACACCGCTTTACCAACACTTTACAACTAAACACAATGGAAATACCAAAGCATTGAAATACATAGGAATACAAAAAGTTGTGAAAAACTGGAGGGGTGGTAACTTTGAGAAACTGCTCCTGACCAATGAATCCAAATGGATTTTTCAAATCGACTGCCTATATCCAAGAGGTCTTAATAATAAAGAAGACCTCTCACACTTATTGAACTCCTAGGCAAAAAGATGAGTAGTGCAAACAGAACAGAGGCCTGTGTATAGTAAGTTTAAAGTGTTGCGGTCAACAAACATCAATGAATGTTATGAAGGACATATAGAAGACCCGGTCTTTGTGACTCCGGTCATTAATCTCTGAATTTCCCCCTCCCTGAATTTCCTCCTCCTCATATACTGAAGCAAGAGAGAAGAATTCCTAAAGACACTCAAGATCCAGCTTATATATAAAAAACTGGAAGATACCCCTCTCTATTATAAGTTAAATGTAGTCTCATATGGTGTTTTCTCCCCTATATTGGGGAAAGACAACTCTTGTTGATGACAAGCTGAAGGATCTGTATTAAATGATCCCTATGAAAGGCCGAAAAAAGACTCCCTACAGTCTAATTACAGCCAGGTGATAGAAGTGTTCCCTATGACTCCTAAGCTAGGGTATTTAAGACCCTATGATTCCTAAGCTAGGGTACTTAAGACCTACCTTAGAGTACCCTCAATCTATTTTGAGCAATTGAATCCTCTGAATTTATACAAAAGTACCCCTATTCTATTTTTAGCAATTGAATCTTTAAAAGCTTATACAGGAATGCCATAGAATACAAGCCCCTCTGAAGTATATAGATGATACATATATACGCAAATAGCGAATTTTCAATCTCTTAGAATTTTTTCTGTCAAACTACATACAACCATAGTCTGCACGCAGTCATCAAGTAACAATTTTCGATTAGTCGATTAAACAAACACTCTCATGAAATTAACACTCTCATGTACATACATGCTGATCCAAGAAATTGGTAAAATATATATAACGACCTAACGTTTACCAATAAGAAACTTAATAGCCTCGATCTCCTTAATGATAAAAACGTATCCCCAAAATCTCTCATCCTAGTTATTATGGTAATAGAAGTAGAAGCTGACAATAGTATATATAGTTGTAAATATAAATCTTTAAGATGTGTTTTATACAAATATATAAGTTCTTATAATAATTCTTAAGCAACTATGTTTATATATCTTATCAAAGATAACCAGAAGGCTCCTAAACGATTCCACCTCTCTGAGCTAACTAAAATTAGTTAGCACCAAATAGAACTAGCCTTTGAATAAAAGATTCAAATCAATGAGAAAAGATTACCTCCTATATATTAGTATCCCATGAGAAAAAGATCTTAAAGTAATAAGAAGAAAACTGTTACTCATATTGCATTCACTCATATATTGGTTATGTAATTACTCACAAATCCTTAAAGAATTTGTACCAACAAAGGAAAGACTATAATGCCACTCTCCCTTCTTAATGTTACACATAGATAGACACTCGAAGAAATAGATTTCTTTAAAATTATATTTTTTATTATTACAAAAAATTTTTTGCACATTTAAAAACATTCTTTCCATCTCTGTATGCATTAAAAAAAAAAAAAAAAAAAAAAAAAAAAAAAAAAAAAAAAAATTTTCTATATAACAAAAGGATGTGCGAACTGAAAATTGTAATAACTAAACAGATTCAAAGCGCCAAAAAGACCAATAAAATGGCATAAAAGGCGAGGTCTGAGTAGCGCACTTTCCCTCCATTTGAATGAATGAGACCGGAAGTGTTTGAACTGAAACTCCGGAAGTAATGTACACACGAACACTCTGATTCCAGCTACAAAGAATCCCATCATACCAACTGGTACCATAAGCCAGTACTAAGACAAGTGAGATCTAAATAAAGACTCTGATAAGATCAAAAACACACATTTTTTTAAATAAGAATAGATCGAGAAACCGGAAGTAATAAACAAACACTTCCGGGTCACATTTAAACAACTAGCTATATAAGAGCTCTGGAAATACATGATACCAGTCTTGATAAAGGTCTAGCACAGACCGAAACGCGTCGACTGGTGAGTTTTATTTCAATTTGTTATAAGATTAAGAAAACTATCTGCACTATTGTATATTTATTTTTTAGGTATCGTTGAAACTAGAGAGGACTAGGACTTCCGGTTTCTATACTCCAACTCGGCTTCGGCTGCAGAACCATCACGCTAATATTAGCAGAAGGTTTCAAAATTTATTTTTCTATTTTGATGGATTGACTGTTCATTACAGGAACGCTTATACTAGCAGAGTTTTTTAAAATAACTTATCTGCTGTTGGATTGACTGTTCATTTATTGTTTTTTTACCTTTTACACAGTGGCCACTGTTTTTTTTGAATCATTTGGTTTGCTCTTAATTTCAAGGGTTCTTCACATTTGTTCATTTGCCTGTTTTGCGTTTTCATTTTTTATATGATTATTTTCTGAACACAACTAAGGGGTTCCACAGTGTTCACAGAGTTTATATATTTGTTTGTTAGTTTTACCGTAATTATTTCACGCCATTAATTACAGTTCAACGTTGCTCACATTATCACAGATTGTGATTTCTGTTTTCTAATTTGCTTTGATGTCCCACGCTATTTTTATTATCTAGTGTGCCTTTTTTTATTTTCATCTGTATTTTAGTTTGCTACCACCACGCACAAGTTGTACCACTCACGAACATTTATCACCATCACTGTTTTGGACAACTATACAAGTCAGATAAATTATGAGGATATATCTCACATCATATACATCTTATATGCTGCTATAACTAGCAGAACCATCCTACACTGCTGTAACCAGCAGATTCAATCTATCTATACCTAGATTTCTGTTTGATGTTTGTATATAAAGATTTTCCAAACATCAAGGTTTGCTAACATAGGCTGTTATAAGAACGGCATTTATTGTATGTCACACACGCCACAGCAATTAGCAAAGCAATTCTGATTTCATTTAATTTTGAAAGTAATATCTTGCTACACCACATAGACGTCTTTTAGAACACGACACATGTTCCACCTTTTTTAATTCAGATATTGCCAATGGGAAACTAGGCAATACGAGTGTTTTATTCTAGCCACTGATCAAGGCTAGTATTTAAATTTCGGTCTTTTTTATGCAGTTTTAATATCTGTCACTTGTTTTTATCTGTTTTTATTTCTGTATGAATAAAATGTATTTGTTATAAGATCGTGATTTTCACTATCATTGGCTCAGACCCAGCCTTCATTTGGCGCTTTGGCAACCTCTATTATTTTCTAAACTGCTCTTTGACTACTAGGAGTCATATTTCCAAAGCTAAGGTCTTTTTCTAGGTAGGCGCTTAGTGTTTCCCATCACATACGATAATTTTCCACTCCTAGTCACACATAGCTGCCAACCTTTTATCCTGTTTATAATTGCTACTATCATGGAAGGCTTACGCAATATAAGGGAAGACATTAATTTAAGAATAGTGACAAATAAAACAAACCTTAATATTAGCACAGAAGAGGAGGATACTATTGATGTTCAGTTGATATTCAGAGAATTGGAGAAATTACTGATTACAGAAGTAAAATACAAGGCAGAAATATCTTTTCTGCAGAAATGTCTAGAATTGGACATTGTACCCAAAGGTCTTTTGGTGCATAAAGAATGCGCGTTCCCTCTTTCAGATAGTATTGCTGAAAAATGGAGACAGGTGCTAATTGAAACTTCCAAAAAATTAATAGAACTAATTATTGAATACAGATCATTGTTAACATCAAACATAGATCTAGAAATAAAGGAAGATGAGGAAATCATCCTTAATCTAGAGAATTCAGGGCCGGAATGTAAGGATATAATAGAAAGGAAAGAAAATCTAATTAAGAAAGTTAGTAAGATTAAAGAGGATGTGATACAAAAGAAAACTAAAAAATTGATGAAAGAGCTTAATAATAAAGAAGAAGAAAGTAACCAAATAACAGAGGATAAAAGTATATCAATAGAGAACATGAATCGAGAAGAAACTGATATTGAACAGACTACTGACCCCATTTCAAATAGGAGAATTGTAATTGATGAGGGTCCAGATCAGAGAGAGGTTACCTTCGAAAGGTTTCAGAATAAGCGACTTTTGAACAGAGATCCACATACTGATAATAGACATAGAGAATATGACTCAAGGCACCCATACAAACACCACCCCCATGTAAATAGACATAACACATATGGGGACAAACGGGGCTTCTATGGAAGGCAATACTTCAATCAGAGATGGGACAGGGGACAGCAATATGATGGGAGGAATAGAGACAATTATTATAATAACTGGCAATCAGAAAGGAGAAACAGAGGAGATTACTCCAACTACTGGAACAGAGAAAGGAGATATGAAGAACACAGTGGAAGGTCTGACTATCATGGGCCAGTGTATGATACAAGAAGAAGGAATGATGACTTCGGATATGGAGGCCATCGACAACAGCCAGAAAGAGGATATTACCAAGAAGAAAATAGATATCACTACGAATTGACCCCAATTAAGAGGAGAAACTTTCAAGATTCGTCGAGGACTCGAAATAGAGTCTATGAAAACTATGGAGAAGGGATGAATCCATATGAAACTCCAGGGGAATATAGGAGAAATACTAGAAAAAAGGACGAAAGGGAGGGAAGAAAGGAGAAAGAATCTAAAAAGGTCGAAGAAGGAAAAGACTGTAAAAAAGGAAGAGAAACGGACATAAGAACACCAAACTCAACTACACCAATGACAATACAGTCAAGTACCTCTAGGGCTACATCTGGACCTTTTTTAGGGTTGGATCATCAACACCAGAAAGGAAGAGAAAAAATCCAACATGTGATAAAGACAAAAGGAAAACACACAGAGGCTGCAGAGGTGGTGTAAAGACAAAAAAAGCTAATCAAATCAAGATGAACACTGAAGAAAAGGAAGTGACAAATGGCATATTTAATTTAAGCTCGTATGAACTTAATAAGGATGAAAAAACAATCCTGAACCTTGGACTTTCATTTGCTCCATCAAGGAGTTTTAATAAATTTGATACTTTTGTGAATACGAAAGAATTTATTAGGAAGTTAACCCTGAAGAGATTCTTCCGTAAAGCTGACATAGAAAATATTGGAGAGAATCAAAGAAGGAATGAGAACCCAGATCCAATAGAAGAATATATACACACCGAACTTAAACCAAAATCACGCTTTTATCCTATAAGCAGTAAAGGAACAGCCATAGAAGCTTTCGAAACTGTGGTATGCAAGGAGATTAAGGAGATACAATCGAATAGATTAAGATCTAGAAAGCAAAACCTATCAAGGAAACAACGTGAAACCATCAAAAAGCTCGAAAATAACGCGAGCTTAACAATTAAGCCCGCGGACAAAGGAGGCGGGATCGTTGTGATGAACAGGGATAATTATGAGGCTGAAAACAAACGGATTCTGAGCGACACCAGTACATATGAAGAACTAAAAGGAAATCCAACGGAAATATACGCCAAAGAACTCATGGAGCTGTTGAAAGAAGCAAACGAAGAGGGTATACTCAATGACAAAGAGTTTAACTACCTAAATGTAAAGTATCCAGTTATACCGATACTATATCACTTACCAAAGATCCATAAATCGTTGACCAAACCCCCCGGAAGACCAATTATCTCTGGAATAGGATCTCTGAGTAGCAACCTATCAGAGTACGTGGACAAACATCTACAAAAAGTAGTCAGAACACTACCCTCATACCTGAGGGATTCAACGCAGGTTCTGAACGTTATAGAAGATCTACCCTGGAAAGAGGGTTATATACTGGCATCATGTGACGTGGTATCATTGTACACAAGTATCCCACATGAGGAGGGCATTGATGCTGTAAAATTCTTTTTAGATAAGGAACCTGATATGAGACCAAAACAAAGTAAATTTATACTGGACAGTATCCAGTACATCCTGACGCATAATTTTTTTAACAATGGGGGAAAATTCTATCGTCAAACTTGTGGAACAGCCATGGGGACCAGGTTCGCGCCTAGTTATGCAAATCTCTACATGGGAAAATGGGAGAAAATATTCTGGGACTCATGTCCAGCTAGCGCGGACCTGGTCCTCTATCGGCGATATATAGATGATATAATTATAATATGGAAGGGTACTTTGGAAGATCTGATGTTCACAATTGATGTCATGAACCAAAACACAATGAACCTTAAATTTACATTCGAATGGAGCTACTCCGCGCTGACATTCTTAGATTTAAGAATCGAAGTGAAGAAAGGGAGATTGGAAACCTCTACGCATTTTAAAAGCGTAGATAGTAACAATTATGTCCACAGAGAAAGCTGTCACCACATTAAATGGAAGAACAACATCCCAAAGGGGCAATTGTTACGAATGAAAAAGAACTGCTCCAACCCCTCTAAATGGGAAGAACAAGCCTCAATAATCAAAGAAAAATTCATAGAGAGGGGATACGATAAAGAAATGCTGGACCAGAAGCTAAGTGAAGTAAGAAGAACAGAAAGAAAAGAACTAACGAAATATAAAGATAAAATCAAAAAGAATTTTATGGAGGATGATTACAACATAGCAATGATAACCGAATACAGTGATAATAAACAGATTATAGAAAACATCTTTCGGAAACATTGGTCATTATTGAGAGATGATGACATAATAGGAGACAAATTGCCAGAACACCCGAGATTTATATACAGAAAAACAAAAAATCTGAAAACCAGACTGGCACCAAGCCTCCAAAAGAAAAAGAAGGGAGGAACACAGGATATACATGGAGAGATGATAAAAGGGTTCTTTCCCTGCCACACTTGCAAAGCGTGTAAATGCGGTACTAAAACATCCAAATTTATCTCCCATAACACTAAAGAGGAATTCAGAATAAAAGAGATGATACGCTGCCAAGACAAGGGTATAATATATTTGTTACAATGCCCGTGCGGACTCCAGTACGTTGGACAAACGTCAAGAGCCCTCAGAGAAAGAATTCGTGAACACCTGTTGATGATAGAAAAATTGAACATGGACACACCGCTTTACCAACACTTTACAACTAAACACAATGGAAATACCAAAGCATTGAAATACATAGGAATACAAAAAGTTGTGAAAAACTGGAGGGGTGGTAACTTTGAGAAACTGCTCCTGACCAATGAATCCAAATGGATTTTTCAAATCGACTGCCTATATCCAAGAGGTCTTAATAATAAAGAAGACCTCTCACACTTATTGAACTCCTAGGCAAAAAGATGAGTAGTGCAAACAGAACAGAGGCCTGTGTATAGTAAGTTTAAAGTGTTGCGGTCAACAAACATCAATGAATGTTATGAAGGACATATAGAAGACCCGGTCTTTGTGACTCCGGTCATTAATCTCTGAATTTCCCCCTCCCTGAATTTCCTCCTCCTCATATACTGAAGCAAGAGAGAAGAATTCCTAAAGACACTCAAGATCCAGCTTATATATAAAAAACTGGAAGATACCCCTCTCTATTATAAGTTAAATGTAGTCTCATATGGTGTTTTCTCCCCTATATTGGGGAAAGACAACTCTTGTTGATGACAAGCTGAAGGATCTGTATTAAATGATCCCTATGAAAGGCCGAAAAAAGACTCCCTACAGTCTAATTACAGCCAGGTGATAGAAGTGTTCCCTATGACTCCTAAGCTAGGGTATTTAAGACCCTATGATTCCTAAGCTAGGGTACTTAAGACCTACCTTAGAGTACCCTCAATCTATTTTGAGCAATTGAATCCTCTGAATTTATACAAAAGTACCCCTATTCTATTTTTAGCAATTGAATCTTTAAAAGCTTATACAGGAATGCCATAGAATACAAGCCCCTCTGAAGTATATAGATGATACATATATACGCAAATAGCGAATTTTCAATCTCTTAGAATTTTTTCTGTCAAACTACATACAACCATAGTCTGCACGCAGTCATCAAGTAACAATTTTCGATTAGTCGATTAAACAAACACTCTCATGAAATTAACACTCTCATGTACATACATGCTGATCCAAGAAATTGGTAAAATATATATAACGACCTAACGTTTACCAATAAGAAACTTAATAGCCTCGATCTCCTTAATGATAAAAACGTATCCCCAAAATCTCTCATCCTAGTTATTATGGTAATAGAAGTAGAAGCTGACAATAGTATATATAGTTGTAAATATAAATCTTTAAGATGTGTTTTATACAAATATATAAGTTCTTATAATAATTCTTAAGCAACTATGTTTATATATCTTATCAAAGATAACCAGAAGGCTCCTAAACGATTCCACCTCTCTGAGCTAACTAAAATTAGTTAGCACCAAATAGAACTAGCCTTTGAATAAAAGATTCAAATCAATGAGAAAAGATTACCTCCTATATATTAGTATCCCATGAGAAAAAGATCTTAAAGTAATAAGAAGAAAACTGTTACTCATATTGCATTCACTCATATATTGGTTATGTAATTACTCACAAATCCTTAAAGAATTTGTACCAACAAAGGAAAGACTATAATGCCACTCTCCCTTCTTAATGTTACACATAGATAGACACTCGAAGAAATAGATTTCTTTAAAATTATATTTTTTATTATTACAAAAAATTTTTTGCACATTTAAAAACATTCTTTCCATCTCTGTATGCATTAAAAAAAAAAAAAAAAAAAAAAAAAAAAAAAAATTTCTATATAACAAAAGGATGTGCGAACTGAAAATTGTAATAACTAAACAGATTCAAAGCGCCAAAAAGACCAATAAAATGGCATAAAAGGCGAGGTCTGAGTAGCGCACTTTCCCTCCATTTGAATGAATGAGACCGGAAGTGTTTGAACTGAAACTCCGGAAGTAATGTACACACGAACACTCTGATTCCAGCTACAAAGAATCCCATCATACCAACTGGTACCATAAGCCAGTACTAAGACAAGTGAGATCTAAATAAAGACTCTGATAAGATCAAAAACACACATTTTTTTAAATAAGAATAGATCGAGAAACCGGAAGTAATAAACAAACACTTCCGGGTCACATTTAAACAACTAGCTATATAAGAGCTCTGGAAATACATGATACCAGTCTTGATAAAGGTCTAGCACAGACCGAAACGCGTCGACTGGTGAGTTTTATTTCAATTTGTTATAAGATTAAGAAAACTATCTGCACTATTGTATATTTATTTTTTAGGTATCGTTGAAACTAGAGAGGACTAGGACTTCCGGTTTCTATACTCCAACTCGGCTTCGGCTGCAGAACCATCACGCTAATATTAGCAGAAGGTTTCAAAATTTATTTTTCTATTTTGATGGATTGACTGTTCATTACAGGAACGCTTATACTAGCAGAGTTTTTTAAAATAACTTATCTGCTGTTGGATTGACTGTTCATTTATTGTTTTTTTACCTTTTACACAGTGGCCACTGTTTTTTTTGAATCATTTGGTTTGCTCTTAATTTCAAGGGTTCTTCACATTTGTTCATTTGCCTGTTTTGCGTTTTCATTTTTTATATGATTATTTTCTGAACACAACTAAGGGGTTCCACAGTGTTCACAGAGTTTATATATTTGTTTGTTAGTTTTACCGTAATTATTTCACGCCATTAATTACAGTTCAACGTTGCTCACATTATCACAGATTGTGATTTCTGTTTTCTAATTTGCTTTGATGTCCCACGCTATTTTTATTATCTAGTGTGCCTTTTTTTATTTTCATCTGTATTTTAGTTTGCTACCACCACGCACAAGTTGTACCACTCACGAACATTTATCACCATCACTGTTTTGGACAACTATACAAGTCAGATAAATTATGAGGATATATCTCACATCATATACATCTTATATGCTGCTATAACTAGCAGAACCATCCTACACTGCTGTAACCAGCAGATTCAATCTATCTATACCTAGATTTCTGTTTGATGTTTGTATATAAAGATTTTCCAAACATCAAGGTTTGCTAACATAGGCTGTTATAAGAACGGCATTTATTGTATGTCACACACGCCACAGCAATTAGCAAAGCAATTCTGATTTCATTTAATTTTGAAAGTAATATCTTGCTACACCACATAGACGTCTTTTAGAACACGACACATGTTCCACCTTTTTTAATTCAGATATTGCCAATGGGAAACTAGGCAATACGAGTGTTTTATTCTAGCCACTGATCAAGGCTAGTATTTAAATTTCGGTCTTTTTTATGCAGTTTTAATATCTGTCACTTGTTTTTATCTGTTTTTATTTCTGTATGAATAAAATGTATTTGTTATAAGATCGTGATTTTCACTATCATTGGCTCAGACCCAGCCTTCATTTGGCGCTTTGGCAACCTCTATTATTTTCTAAACTGCTCTTTGACTACTAGGAGTCATATTTCCAAAGCTAAGGTCTTTTTCTAGGTAGGCGCTTAGTGTTTCCCATCACATACAATAGGAGTAAATTAGAAAGTTGCTTAAAATTGCATGCTCTATCTGAATCATGAAAGAACAATTTTGGATTTAGTGTCCCTTTAACTAATTTTGAGAAGCTATATGTTTGTGACCAATCCATCTCCCATTAACTATCTAGAAGATATAAAATTCAGCACAAAACCTTCCCAGTTTTCTACTGAATGTATAGAACACTGGGAGAGAGACTAAGGGACCAGAATTCCACCTCAACAAAGTGTTTCATCATTGATGATAGAACTTAAAGGGATAGTAAAGTCCAAATTAAACTTTCTTTTTTTTCTTTTTTTTTTTCTTCCCAAAAGAGCTTTATTGAAAAAGTAAACAAACATTGTACAATAAGATCATCAGATAAGCAGACAAGGGTACAGACTGTACACAACTCTTGGATTAACAAAGTTTAGCAACCTAAGGGACCCTCTATACACAATGTCCCGGTGAATAGTTTAAGAGTGATCAACAATCAGCTGCCAAAGTATTATCTGCCTAAATCAAAAGGGCATGTATTTTTAAAGAACTTTCTAATTTTCTTTTATCATCAAATTTGCTTTGTTCTCTTGTTATTCTTAGTTGAAAGCTTAACCTAGGTAGTCTTGTATGCTAATTTCTAAGCCATTGAAGGCCGCCTCTCATCTAAATGCATTTGAAAGTTTTTCACAGCTATAGGGCGTTATATCATGTGTTTTATATAGATAACACTGTGCTCATGCACGTGAAGTTATTTAAGAGTCAGCACTAATTGCCTAAAATGCACGTCTGTCCAAAGATCTCAGATAAGGAGGCAGTCTGCAGAAGCTTAGATACAAGGCTATTACAGAAGTAAAAAACATAATTTATGTAAGAACTTACCTGATAAATTCATTTCTTTCATATTAGCAAGAGTCCATGAGCTAGTGACGTATGGGATATACATTCCTACCAGGAGGGGCAAAGTTTCCCAAACCTTAAAATGCCTATAAATACACCCCTCACCACAACCACAAATCAGTTTAACGAATAGCCAAGAAATGGGGTGATAAGAAAAAAGTGCGAAAGCATAAAAAATAAGGAATTGGAATAATTGTGCTTTATACAAAAAAATCATAACCACCACAAAAAAGGGTGGGCCTCATGGACTCTTGCTAATATGAAAGAAATGAATTTATCAGGTAAGTTCTTACATAAATTATGTTTTCTTTCATGTAATTAGCAAGAGTCCATGAGCTAGTGACGTATGGGATAATGACTACCCAAGATGTGGATCTTTCCACGCAAGAGTCACTAGAGAGGGAGGGATAAAATAAAGACAGCCAATTCCTGCTGAAAATAATCCACACCCAAAATAAAGTTTAATGAAAACATAAGCAGAAGATTCAAACTGAAACCACTGCCTGAAGTACTTTTCTACCAAAAACTGCTTCAGAAGAAGAAAACACATCAAAAATGGTAGAATTTAGTAAAAGTATGCAAAGAGGACCAAGTTGCTGCTTTGCAAATCTGATCAACCGAAGCCTCATTCCTAAACGCCCAGGAAGTAGAAACTGACCTAGTAGAATGAGCTGTAATCCTTCGAGGCGGAGTTTTACCCGACTCGACATAGGCATGATGAAATAAAGATTTCAACCAAGATGCCAAAGAAATGGCAGAAGCTTTCTGGCCTTTTCTAGAACCGGAAAAGATGACAAATAGACTAGAAGTCTTTCGGAAAGACTTAGTAGCTTCAACATAATAATACAAAGCTCTAACAGCATCCAAAGAATGCAATGATTTCTCCTTAGAATTCATAGGATTAGGACATAATGAAGGAACCACAATTTCTCTACTAATGTTGTTAGAATTCACAACCTTAGGTAAAAAATTCAAAAGAAGTTTGCAGCACCTCCTTATCCTGATGAAAAATCAGAAAAGGAGACTCACAAGAAAGAGCAGATAATTCAGAGACTCTTCTGGCAGAAGAGATGGCCAAAAGAAACAAAACTTTCCAAGAAAGTAATTTAATGACCAAAGAATACATGGGTTCAAAAGGAGGCGCTTGAAGAGCCCCCAGAACCAAATTCAAACTCCCAGGAGGAGAAATTGACTTAATGACAGGTTTTATACGAACCAGAGATTGTGAACGGAATTGATCCAAATTTCTTTGAAGAAAACGTAATCTGCCCCATACCGGCTGAGCTGGAATGAGGGCCGCACCTTCATGGGTACTTAGGAGCTGGCTTTGGGTTTCTATAAGGCTTGGATATATTCCAAACTGGAAATGGTTTCCAAACTGATACCGCTCCTGAGGATGAAGGATCAGGCTTTTGTTCCTTGTTGTGAGGAAAGGAACGAAAATGATTATTAGACCTAAATTCACCTTAGATTTTTTATCCTTTGGTAAAAAAGTTCCCTTCCCTCCAGTAACAGTTGAGATAATAGAATCCAACTGAGAACCGAATAATTTATTACCCTGGAAAGAAAGGGAAAGCAAAGTTGACTTAGAAGACATATCAGCATTCCAAGTTTTAAGCCATAAAGCTCTTCTAGCTAAAATAGCTAGAGACATATACCTGACATCAACTCTAATGATATCAAAAGATGGTATCACAAATAAAATTATTAGCATGTTATAGAATAATAATAATGCTATAAAATTATGATCTGTTACTTGTTGCGCTAAAGCTTCTAACCAAAAAGTTGAAGCTGCAGCAACATCCGCTAAAAATATAGCAGGAGTAGAGACAGCCCCATTAACCTTAGGGATTTTGTCCCAAAAACTCTAATCTGTCAGATGGTACAGGATATAATTGCTTAAAACGTTTTAGAAGGAGTAAATGAATTACCCAAATTATTCCATTCCCTGGAAATTACTTCAGAAATAGCATCAGGGAGAGAAAACACTTCTGGAATAACTACAGGAGATTTAAAAACCTTATTTAAACGTTTAGATTTAGTATCAAGAGGACTAGAATCCTCTATTTCTAATGCAATTAATACTTCTTTAAGTAAAGAACGAATAAATTCCATCTTGAACAAATACGAAGATTTATCAGCATCAACCTCTGAGACAGAAACCTCTGAACCAGAAAAACCATTATCAGTATCAGAATGATGATGTTTATTTAAAAATTCATCTGAAAAAAGAGAAGTTTTAAAAGACTTTTATGTATACTAGAAGGAGAAATAACAGACATAGCCTTCTTAATGGATTTAAAAATAAAATCTCTTATGTTATCAGGAACACTCTGAAAATTAGATGTTGACGGAACAGCAACAGGTAATGTAACAGTACTAAAGGAAATTTTATCTGCATTAATAAGTTTGTCATGACATGCAATACAAACAAGAGCTGGAGAAACAGATACCAAAAGTTTATAGCAGATACACTTAGCTTGGTAGCTCCAGCACCGGGCAGCGATTTTCCTGAAGTATCTTCTGACTCAGTTGCAACGTGGAACATCTTGCAATATGTAATAGAAAAAACAACATATAAAGCAAAATTGATCAAATTCCTTAAATGACAGTTTCAGGAATGGGAAAAAAATGCCAGTGAACAAGCTTCTAGCAACCAGAAGCAATAAATAATGAGACTTAAATAATGTGGAGACAAAAATGACGCCCATATTTTTTAGCGCCAAATAAGACGCCCACATTATTTGGCGCCAAAAATGACGCCACATCCGGAACGCCGACACTTTTGACGCAAAAAAACGTCAAAAAATGACGCAACTTCCGGCGACACGTATGACGCCGGAAACAGAAAAAAATTTTTGCGCCAAAAAAGTCAGCGCCAAGAATGACGCAATAAAATGAAGCATTTTCAGCCCCCGCGAGCCTAACAGCCCACAGGGAAAAAGTCAAATTTTTTAAGGTAAGAAAAAATGATTGATTCAAATGCATTATCCCAAATATGAAACTGACTGTCTGAAAATAAGGAATGTTGAACATCCTGAGTCAAGGCAAATAAATGTTTGAATACATATATTTAGAACTTTATAAAAAAAGTGCCTAACCATAGCTTAGAGTGTCACAGAAAATAAGCTTACTTACTTACCCCAGGACACTCATCTACATGTTGTAGAAAGCCAAACCAGTACTGAAACGAAAATCAGCAGAGGTAATGGTATATATATATAAGAGTATATCGTCGATCTGAAAAGGGAGGTAAGAGATGAATCTCTACGACCGATAACAGAGAACCTATGAAATAGACCCCGTAGAAGGAGATCATTGCATTCAAATAGTCTCCTCACATCCCTCTGACATTCACTGCACGCTCCAACCTGCTGCGGAGCGCATATCAACGTAGAATCTAGCACAAACTTACTTCACCACCTCCATAGGAAGCAAAGTTTGTAAAACTGATTTGTGGGTGTGGTGAGGGGTGTATTTATAGGCATTTTAAGGTTTGGGAAACTTTGCCCCTCCTGGTAGGAATGTATATCCCATACGTCACTAGCTCATGGACTCTTGCTAATTACATGAAAGAAAGTATATTTCTATAACAATGTTGGTTATGCAAAACTGGGGTATGTAGTAAAGGGATTATCTTTCTTTTTAAACAATACTATTTTGGTGTTTACTATCCCTTTAATAATAAAATTCTACACAGATGGTATTACACTCCCCAAACCTACACCTGCTGTTCCCCCCCAAAAAAGCACCAGATGCTGGAGGTGTAGACATATGAATAGTGAAATCAGCTTTATGTGGTGGTGGTGTCCATAGATTTCTAACTCCTGGATAGCAGTAATTACAGAAATAGAACTTGTATTAGAAAATCTCTTAGTCTAAGAGCCAATGATTTGGCTTCTTAATCAACTCCCTAAATCACCCTCTTCCCCGGCAAAAAAGTTCTCAAATAATGGTAAATGGTGCCAGATTTCTAATAGCTACGAACTAAAAACACAGGGACGTGCCTATGGTACGATTGTTGAGACTAAGAGTTATGGAGTTTCTAGAATTAGAAGAATTGTACTATGGTAAGCATCAAATTATGGGTACATTTATTATAATCCAAAGCTTATGGGCATCAAATATAGAGCAGATAATACTACTCTACACACTTCTGCCTACCCATGTTTATTAATAACTTCCCTTGGCATTAACCATATGTACTCCTATTTTAAGCACGCCAGTTCTGCATGTGGTTGGAAGGGATTCCCCACAATAATAAGTAATGAAGATATATCAGTATATTTGTTTACAAACTCTCTGTTAAAGTAAACCTATGAAAACTATGGGCTTTATTCCTTGATCTTAATAAAGTTTTTGTTAAACAAAAAAAGCTCCAGCGATCAATATTGTATTGCTATCGGATTTATCATTAACTGTATATTACAGAATTGTTTTCTTTTCTCTCATTAAAACTGGCTTATATAAAAAAAAAAATATGTTTGAAAGAGGATATTTTCATCTTTTTACTCATGGGCACATGGATTTTTTTCTGGTCAAGAGTGAATCAAAGGTTCAGCTCCCCCCTACACTATGCAACCCCTACTTTGAAACCAACTGAAAACTGTAGTATCATATGACTTATGCTACTTTAGGTTTGCAGAGCTTAAAGTGATAATATACAGTGAAATTGGTTTCCTCTTAATGTGTTTGCAATGAATGGGAAATTGCTTTGCTTGAGATATATATATATATATATATAATATATTATATAAAAGAGTTGTCTCTGCTAATTAAAACCACAACCTAATCATACTGGCTGAGCTTTTAGGGAGAGCAGCCCTCATTAGCTTATCTCTCTCCATTGACACAAAACCTTCCTTATCTTATCTCTCTATACACAGTATAAGCAATCCTTAGAAAGAACCAAAGAAAATGAACATTTTAATATCTCTTTGTCCCACCACCCACTGGGAGTGTAATTTCTAATAAACCTTCTTGTTTAAAATAGATTTTTTATAACCAGTAGGGATGTGCATTTGGATCCTTCGTGAGGATCTGAATGCAGAAGTAAGAAGCCACTCGTTTCCTTCATATATTTTCATAGCCAGATAGATTCCTGTAAAAGATCCCCACTCTGAGATCTGTGCAAATCCAGATCCTCGAGTGTGGATCTTTTACAGTAATCAAGCGGCTTCTTACTTCCGCATTCGGAACCTCATGAAGGATCCAAATGCACATACCTAATAATCAGTACTTACGTATTGAAATATTCAGTATAGGTGTGCATACCATAGGCAAAATCAAATCAAATGCAAACAAAGGTAAATCAGCTATTTGTAAATAATTAAATACACTCCAACAGGGAAAATTATTAATTAGGAGCACATTATGGGGGAGGGGGGATCACAGTACACTGTGCCTTTAAATTACAGAATATTTTACTGTTTCTCACCAGGATAGGATTTAAAGCATATAAAAGTTAGTGCCGTACTCCTATAAATGACTTATGTTTACATTAGTGGGGTCTGTACATAGAAATTACAACAGCAATATTCATAGTGTAGTTAAAAGAATCCGAACATTGATGGAAACATACAAAAGGAAGCATAAGAGTAAGAGGAACAGATAAAGGGAAACAGCCCTGAGTAATACAGTAATCAAAATACAATGCTCTGCAATCAAGCAACAAACAGAGGATGGCAGATCCCTAAAAGGATTTCATTTTAATTTCTATTTAATTTATGACACACTGACACAGAGGTTAAAAAGATCTCTGCAGACATTCCTAATTAGCAGACAAGGCGCCGTCATGTTTCTGAGATGCTCTTCCTTTATTAGATCTGAGTGTATAATTTTTTAGAAAGTTACAGTTTACCAGAATAGCAAAGCTTAGATGTAACACATTTCTTCATTCCACTCAACCAAAGACAATGTACTTATCTCCAGTCAAACTCATTACCCTGCTGACCAGTGAGTGCGTAACATCTAAGAATAACGCGGCTTTAGCAAAATGTCAGCTTTCACACTTCGATCAAATATATAAACTGTTGAAATTATTTTTAGCTTCCAAAACAATGAAGGCATTTGTCCCAATCCTTTTGGGGCCCTGGAAAATTCTTTGGCCCTTCCAATCCTTTAGAAAATCTGACTCTCTCGTGGTTTTCCATAAGTCTTTTGATTTTGCATCACAAAAAACTAAGATATTATGTATTTAGAACTCATACCAGCTATATTCCTATCAAAAAATATTCTTTATTTACCTACCATACCCTTAACCAACCTGGCCTGTCTCTAAGAGCATATAATAGCTATTTAAATAGAATTCTACTGCAAACATTAAATGTTCTAATTTGTTGGAGCATAACATTTTTGCAAAAGTAGCTCAAGCTTACTATGTGTTTAACCTGCCCCCCCCCCAAAAAAAAAAAATGTAATGTAAATAACCCCAGGGGCAACATGCACATAAAACCCTATGATAACCCTTTCACTTGTAAAGGTATATCAAACATGCATCCTGTACTCTCTTAAAATGAGAAACCATTCAATGCTGTACTTTTTACCCTAAACTGAACAGGTAGGCTTAATAAGAAAGTACTCAGTTAATACACAACAGGCAAAGACAGATTAATAATAAAAAATAAAAAATTGTAAACTACATAATTATGAACCTTCATATATAAGAATAATTTTGCAATGAAAACTGCAGCTTTGTTTTGTCAAATTAGTATATTGTTTTATATTTATTCTTTTAACTTATGTCCCTGCCCCTCAGAACAAAACACCACCTGCTAACCAATCACAAACTAATATTCAGATATAGCACAAACTCTGTTTGCACATGTGCAGATTGGGGTAGCCTAGCCTCTTGTATTCCCTTAAAGGGCCATAATACCCAAATGTTTAAACACTTGAAAGTGATGCAGCATAGCTGTAAAAAGCTGACTAGAAAATATCTCCTGAACATCTCTATGTAAAAATGAAAGATATTTTACCTCAAAAGTTCCGTAGTAGCCACCTCCCATTGTAAAGGATTTCTAAGCAGCATTTTAGTGTGTCTGTCCAGGGACATCTGAAGGGATGAGCATCGTGCACTCTCATCTTATTTCACCAATCAGGTAAAGGAAGTTTACAATGAAATCTCATGAGAGTCAAGTTAAATCTCATGAGATCACAGTAAAAGTTCATGACCTCAGCACTGCTGATGCTGATTGGCTGCTGTTCATTTCTTCATTTTTTTTAATTTTTTTACCTGCAGCTGGGAGCAGTTGAGTATAACTTTTTACACAGAACTTACTCTGCTGAGCTGAGGAGATTGTGAGGTAAAATATCTTCCTTTTTTACATAGAGATGCTCAGGTGATATTTTCCTGTCAGCTTTTTACAGTTATACTGCATCAGTTTCAAGTGATTTAGCATATGAGTATTATGTCCCTTTAAGGAGGCTTCGCACCGATTCAACAGTTACATTGGCAAAGAATGATTTTCTGATAATGATTGTTGATGCAACACTGATAATCCACCTGTTAAAAGCATGTGACACCACAGAAGCTTAGGGAGTGAGGAAAAAGTAGACACAAGTTAACATAAATTGCCTTAAAGTATTAACCCAAGCCTATTGATTGTTCATAAGAGTAAATACTCTATTTGTCAATCCAATTTTGAATAATTTGACATTTAAGTTTTATTGCGCATGGGTGTATGTATTCTCTCTCTCTCTCTCTCTCTCTCTCTCTCTCTCTCTCTCTCTCTCTCTCTCTATATATATATATATATATATATATATATATATATATATATATAAATAACAAAACACTTAAGGACTTAGCACTCAATCATATCCAGCATCTGGGGTGCACTTCAACTCTCCTTATATAGACACTTCCAAGAATGCACACTCTGGTTTTTAGCAAAAAAAAATCTTTACTAGTATAAACTTTTTTGGGATTGAACTTTATTCAGTTTCAATAAATATTGTTTTTGGGTTAATACACACCCTCATGTTTCCTCTTTCTGTTAATTTCTCATTTTTCTAAAAGTTAAAACTCTTGCCATATTGCATAAGTGAACACACACACTTTCTGTTAACCAGCACTTTTCTGGTACAGCAAAAAGCTATATAAATAAAAAAAAAATGGAGGAAGAAACAAAAAAGGTTTTCTTTTAAAGTTGAGTGACGAGTCACTGTCTACCAATAGAACTGTGGGATCTTTTCTTATCTCACTGGTAAATGTTTTTATACAAATATGCAGTTTGTAAGTTTCAACATTTAAAATAAGCAGTTTCATCTGCATTTCATGTGGAAATATTTTCACACACTTAAAAAGTGCTCTTTCTTTCACATTATAGACATTTGTTGACAAATGCTCCGTAAAAATAAATAAATAAAAACACCAAGGCACCTTTTTTTCTCCTATCCAAATGTATTCCATATGGACAAACAGAAAAAATAGCAAGCACATTTTTTTTAACTGCTGTCCTGTAAAAAAATACTGGGTTGTAAATGTTTAAAAAAAAAAGCTAAAATGTGCTATGCATTGTGAATGGTATAAAGACAAATCCCACAGCTTTACCCTTTCAGGATAGAATGCATGCTTACTTCTTTTGATTGCAGCTATTACTTTCACCAATCAAGCTGCACTGTACAAATATTCCTTGGCAAACGGCAAACCAAAAACATATTAAACTGAAGTGGGTGGACAAACAAAACAGTCTCTGTTATTCACCTGATTCTTTTGTGCTTTTAACACAGGCAACCCAGTAATTGCTGATCTCAACATAGCATAAATTATTCTTTAAATATACTTTTAGATCCGCAACCACTGCTGGGCATACTAATGCTTTATGCTAGTCTACGTCTGTGAACAGAGAATACTGTTAATACAATATTTGGGTCGTTCTTAAGGTGCGTTTCAGAATTAACGCATGAGTATCCCTTGGCATCATATCTTGGAGTTAGGAGTACTCAGAAATGGATGACTTTGATCACTTATGCCAGATGTTTCCTAATTTCATTTTAATAGCTCTGGAAGTGTTGGCACAAAGGCACACCAGCAAATATTACAGGATGTGTATTGGATTAGCTTCTGTCATAGAACACATAGCCAAGGAAGGCCAGAACACATCAACCATTCCACAACTGTCATGACAAATTGTAAATTACTGAGGTGTTCTATAGATAAACACATTCAATTCTTACTTCAATATGCAGTATGCTTGTTTGCTTTGTTTGTATCTACAAAGACAATTACCTAAAATACTATATACTGCCACCTAAAGGCTGAAGAATATAACACTCATTTGCAAGGTCTTAAAGGCCTGCTAAGCTACCATTCTTCTGCATGATACAGACCAAATACTTACCATGGTTATACAGGGAGAATAAGAGATAATTATTTTATAGCTATAAGCAAATACAAGGAGAAATTAATTTTATCTTTACATTATCAAAGAACTGACCAAAGAGCTGTACTGGACAACAGCTGTCACAACAAGTATTGTATAAAACAATATTCATTGACTAACTTTCAACCCAAAGCAAGTTTCACTGCATGACTTTTTGACCTACAGTTCTTTTCAAAGATATGTGGTGCCTATCCACATAGATAAAATAAATCTGAGGTTTTCTCATTTACTGTCATAGAGCAATGAATCACACTGCTGTATATACTTAAGAACATGCTTTTTTATACTTTACCAGGCTTTATAATTCACAATACGACCTAATTGCTAATATATTTTCCAGAATATTGTAGCCCTTCATTCTCAAGGGATGCAAACAGCTGCTACCTATTTTACACTATAATACAACATTAAAACATGTAAGTATAGCAGCAGTGTGTTTTACCAGAACATCTAGTAAGATTTGTTTTCTATATCCAAGACGAGCTTTTAAAACTGTCCCAAAATCATCATATCCCTGTGGAAAAGGAATCTGCAGTGCTTATGCTTGCAACTCTATAAACCTTCCAGTAGAAGACGTGCAATAAAGAAGATGTTTTTTTCTGTTTTAGGCACAGTACTTGGATACTTCAGATATTTTCCTTACACGTCATTGTTTCTATCTGTTGATTTCCCAATTTCTGTAATAGTGTCAGAAAAAATAAAAATATAATTTAGCATTGTGCTATACTGAATCCGTGCATGATCCAGAAACAACTAAACAGCTTCAAAGTCTTCAAAGCCAGAATTTGTTCCCCCCCCATAATGCAGCAATACTTCTTTCTGTATTGCAGGTAAACATGAAAAGCCAAGGCAGATGGTTACAATTGATCTGAGGGGTCAATTGGATGTAACTGAAAGGTCTGGAGAATTGCATACATTAAGGGACACTGAACCCAAATTTTTTCTTTTGTAATTTAGAAAGAGCATGCAATTTTAAGCAACTTTCTAATTTACTCCTATTATCAATTTTTCTTCGTTCTCTTGCTATTATTATTTGAAAAAGAAGGCATCTAAGCTTTTTTTTTTTTTTTTTTGTTTCAGTACTCTGGACAGCACTTTTTTATTGGTGGATGAATTTATCCACCAATCAGCAAGGACAACCCAGGTTGTTCCCAAAAATGGGCCGGCATCTAAACTAAAATACAAATCTAAAATAAAGATACCAAGAGAATGAAGAAAATTTGATAATAGGAGTAAATTAGAAAGTTGCTTAAAATTTCATGCTCAATCTGAATCACGAAAGAAATTTTTTGGGTACAGTGTCCCTTTAGTTGCAGATGCAGGTAATCAGGATGCACTGTGACAGATACAACTTAAGGTTAGGAAGTTAATGTGTAGACAGAACAAAGCAATAATAGAAAATCAGAATATGTCGGTAAATGTTTCTGTACAGGAATCCAAGATAATGGAGCAGAAAAGTATCAAACTGCTGGTCAGCTGGAGTCAAAGTCTCTGATACACACAGAAATAAAAACAAGTGAGGCAAACCGTTGCAGAATATGAATCTTGATAAATTAAACAATAACAGAACTCAGGCGCTAAAATAGTACTTGACAATGCCAAGGTTCAAATGCTGGCTTTAAAAAAGCCTGGGTAGATAGAAGTTCCATGTGACAATTTGATTAAAGTGATTGTAAATCCTACCATTTAAAAAACACTAGGATTTATCAGGGAAGTAAATAAAAGGGACCTTCATTCTTAGAAGTTAACTAAATCAATAATAAAAGAACCTAAACTAAGCCTCTCCAGCCTCCCATGGAAAAACTTTTTTTCAGCGAGGTGATGTTTCCACCTCTTAGCCAACTGTGATGTATATCTAGCACAGTTAAAGGTCTGCTGTTTTTCCATTGATCATTGTCTCTTATCCACATATTCTTTGGGAGTTATCAGTCTTGCTTTTATCCATCATATATCTTATATGTATGTACTTGTGAAGCAATATTGTCTATGAGGCTACTTTGGGAATGTCAGCTCATTTCTGGCTACTTGTCACCAACCTCCAACAAACCTGTTTAACAATCCCCTACCGTTGATATTTTGTTTTGCAGTTATGTTCATCACATTAAACTTTGCATATCTGATCACTGGGCTGATTACACAGCTACAGGGAATGACAGGGAATCAAGCTGCACATTCAAAAACACTGATAGAATATTTTTCTCATCTTGTGTATGGCCCAGGGTGGAATTGATCAAATCATGATTTAAATCACTGGTCAGTAAGAACGATTTAAATCACTGGTCAGTAAGACCGATTTAAATCACTGGTCAGTAAGACCGATTTAAATCACTGGTCAGTAAGACCGATTTAAATCACTGGTCAGTAAGAACGATTTAAATCACTGGTCAGTAAGAACGATTTAAATCACTGGTCAGTAAGACCGATTTAAATCACTGGTCAGTAAGACCGATTTAAATCATGGTTTTCATTTTTAGAATAATAACTTCTAAGACTATTTTTCCAGTTATATCAGATCTTTACTGGTTTGGTTATATATCATTAGATATGCATAGACAGATCATTTAAATGAATTAAGTTATTGGGAGGTGAACTATCTCCAGTTTAAAGGGATAGTAAACCCAAAAACTTTTTAAATCTTTATTAAAACTTCATTATGTATGTGAAATATTTCAAATAAGTACCTGTTAAATGTTTTCACTCGTTTTCTAGTTATTCTTCATCAAATATCTTTATATTGCCAAGCCCATTTTTATCACATTATGTGGACCCTATAATGATGTTCTACCTAGGTAGAAACATCATGGCGGTCCGCATGCGCATATAATTATTTTAATAGTAAAGCATGCGCATTTTGGCCTCTCAGTCCTAGCGTGACCGTCACTATTCTGGCACAGGAAGCAGGGCGGACTTCATGATAGTGACATCAACGTTGGTGGGAGTGGCGCACCAGAGCTCTGAAGATTCACGGAACACAAGCATGGGGAATCATCTGCGTTACTTTGCTAGAGGTAAGTATAATAATTACCCCTAGGCTAATGAGCAAGTTGATTTGATCTTAGTAATAGGACGTTAACCCCTAGACTGACTATAATTTTTTTTAACACCTAGAAAAACGAGCATGTTTTTTTCTTATGATAAGGCAGTGACTTATGATAAGAGTGACTAACCAGCAATTATTTTTAACCCCTAGCAAGTTGTTTTGTTCTTACAACACTCAGATTAATCGCAGGAGCTGCAAAGATTAAAAGCAATAGCAAATTCAGATGTTAATAATTAACTTTAGTCGCATCCGAATTTGCTATTGCTTTTAATCTTTGCAGCTCCTGCGTTTAATCTGAGTGTTGTAAGAACAAAACAACTTGCTCGTTAGTCTAGGGGTTAAAAATAATTGCTGGTTAGTCACTCTTATCATAAGTCACTGCCTTATCATAAGAAAAAAAACATGCTTGTTTTTCTAGGTGTTAAAAAAAAATTATAGTCAGTCTAGGGGTTATCGTCCTATTACTAAGTTCAAATCAACATGCTTGTTAGCCTAGGGGTAATTATTATACTTACCTCTAGCAAAGTAACACAGATGATTCCCCATGCTTGTGTTCCGTGAATCTTCAGCACTCTGGTGCCCCACTCCCACCAACGTTGACGTCACTATCATGAAGTCCGCCCTGCTTCCTGTGCCAGAATAGTGACGGTCACGCTAGGACTGAGAGGCCAAAATGCGCATGCGTTACTATTATATAATAAAGATATTTGATGAAGAATAATTAGAAAACGAGTGAAAAAATTTAACAGGTACTTATTTGAAATATTTCACATACATAATGAAGTTTTAATAAAGATTTAAAAAGTTTTTGGGTTTACTATCCCTTTAATAGGTTAATCATTCATATTTGATCAACTATTCAGCTGTACTTTATTGGGAGGAGAAAAATAATAATTTTCTTACTAATAACAATTTAAATAGTTTTCTTTAACTAAATAAAAATAACCATTACCTTAATAATAACAATTTACATAGTTTTATTTAACTAAAACACTAACATTATAATTAATTTGTAATGCTTGCCCCTCCCTCCTCACACTTAGGTCCTTGTGCAGATCTATTCCACTCCAAACAATCTTCTATTCAGTGAGCTTCTTGAAACTTAGTATGGGTTGATTCTGTGTACAAAGATTTGCAGGGGAGCAATGGTATTGTCTCACTGTCTCACCTAATGTGTTTAGCTAGGCCCCCCGTAGAGCATTGCTCTCCTTCAACAAAGGCTACCAAAAGAATGAAGAAGCATGCTCTATCTGAAACATAAATTTTCTTTCATAATTATGTCCCTTTAAGGTCTATTTAGAAACTCTGTATGTTTATTTTAGAACATTTTTGCTAGAAAAATTGCACAAAATAATCTGACAGAAACCTATGCGAGAGCTTGAATGCGTTAAAAGGGACAGAAAAGTCAAAATGAAACGTTAATTATTCCAATAGAGTCATGCAACACCTTTCCCATCTACTTCTATTATCTAATTTGTTTTGTTCTCTTGATATCACTACTGGGAGCTAGCTGCTGATTGGTAGCCGCATATATAGGTTTCTTGCTCTTGACTCACCTGAAGTGTAGAGCTAGCTCCCAGTAGTGCACTGCAGATCCTTCAACAAAGGATATCAAGAGAAAGACACAAATTTGATAATTGAGGTACATTAGAAAGTTGTTTAAAATGGTATGCTCTATCCAAAATATGAAAGACTATTTTTGAATTTCATGTCCCTTTAATGGAAATTATGAAAAAATAAATAAACATTACAACCATGAATATACAGCATTTTGCTTTATAATTGAAAACAAATCTATATTTCAGGATTAATAACTTGTAGATTATATTGTATCTTAAATAGAAACTATGTTCAGATAGATTTTTCCTCAAAAAACATTTTATTAAAAAAAAAAATCCAATTTAAATGAAACAAACTGATTTAAATAAAAAAAATGTTTTTTACAAGGGACAGTCTACACTAAAATTGTTATTGTTTAAAAAGATAATGCCTTTACAACCCATACCCCAGTTTGCACAACTAACACTTATATTAAAGGGACAGTCAACCCAAAAATTGTTTTTAGTTTTATATATATATATATATATATATATATATATATATATATATATATATATATATATATATATGTTTCCATAGATCATTATTTACAAATGTAACCCAGTTTTGTAATATATTCCGTTTGCAAGTAAAAGCACTTACTGTTGGCGCCGCTGCCTTTGAAAATGTCTGTCTGGCCCCTCCCCTATTTCATCATCAGTGACATCATACTCTTCTTGTGATCCCTATCATTTTTCTATCTTCCTCGTAACCGGCTTTAGTGCATGCGCAATGCGCCTATTGTACTGAAGGGGAACTTTTGAACACAGGGACAAAAACGCTGGCTCATTATCTGAGCGGTTCATAGTTGAGGCCTACCAGTATCCTGTGCAACCCTCCGG
Organism: Bombina bombina; assembly: GCF_027579735.1. Lineage (NCBI taxonomy): Eukaryota > Metazoa > Chordata > Amphibia > Anura > Bombinatoridae > Bombina > Bombina bombina. The sequence continues at coordinate 739,149,165 of NC_069503.1, read as the reverse complement.
CAGCAGTTAGCAGTTCCCAGATTGTATTATATTGCAAATTATATGGTAAGTCTCTTCCAGTGTGTTCCACTTATTTGGCAGCACTGGTTAAAGCAGGATAAGATAGGTTTCCCCAAGATCCATGTTAGAGGATTGTGAAAATAACTGTAAACTTGGTAGGAAAGATTTTTTACAATAGAGCAAGAGGGTTGCACAGGACACTGGTAGGCCGCAACTATGAACCGCTCAGATAATGAACCAGCGTTTTTGTTCCTGTGTTCAAAAGTTCCCCTTCAGTACAATAGGCGCATTGCGCATGCGCTAAAGCCAGTTACGAGGAAGATAGAAAAATTACAAGGATCACAAGAAGATCATGATGTCACGGATGACGAAATAGGGGAGGGGCCTGAAGGACATTTTCAAACGGCAGCGGCGTCAACAGTAAGTGCTTTTACCTGCAAACGGAATATATTACAAAACTTGGCTACATTTGTAAATAATGATCTATGGAAACTTTATATAAATATATTTTTGGGTTGACTGTCCCTTTAATATACTTTATAACATTTAAACCTCTAAATTTCTGCCTGTTTCTAAGCCACTAAACCGTCTCTTAACGCTTTTTTATTTGCTTTTCACAACAGGAGACTAATAGTTCATATGGGCCATATAGATAACGTGTTCACGCCCGTGGAGTTATTTAAGAGTCAGCACAACACAACACTATTTAGCTTAATTGCAAGTCAATAGATAATAAATAAAAAGTCAAGCGATCAGGGGGTTGTCAGAAGAGGCTTAGATACAAGGTAATCACAGAGGTAAAAAGAATATTAATATAACTGTTGGTTATGGAAAACTGGGGAATGGGCAATAAAGGGATTATCTATATTTTAAAACAAACATGCTGGTGTAGACTGTCCCTTTAAATAAATAAAAAAAAAATCTGCTTACAATTAAAAAGCATAAATGAGGTTACTGTACTCATAGCTCCTCCTACTCTACAGTTTAAGATTTACTATTTGGGGTGACCTTTGTTAATTCAGGTTAACAGTACATTATACTACTAGATGGAATCTGTTAGTATATAAATACTATAATGCAGTGATTTTCAACCTTTTTTTTGTCATGGCACACTTTTTTACATTAAAAAATCCTGAGGCACACCACTATCCCATAATTTTAGAAAATCACACATTGTAGCCTAATACAGTATATATATATATATATATATATATACATATATACACACACATTGTACTGTGCTGTCGTGCCATGCCTCCTACAAACTATACATGACATATTGACATTCATTAACAATCAATCATAATGATTGTCTGTAAATGAATGTCAATATGTCATGGTTGTAAATGATGCCTGATGAGCCTGTCACATACCTCCCAATATTTCAAAATTTGAAAGAGGGACCCCCCCGCTGGCTGGAACTGTTCTGGAGGAGTGCAAAGCTGCGCCAGCATGCATGGGGAATTGAAGTGCTGCGGTGTGTAGAGCCGGCACTAGACACGTGTTGTGGTGGGTGGGGATTCCTTCCAAGTGTGAACACGGGTCGGGGAAGCGAGCTGCCGCAGCACTGTTACCCTCAGTCATCATCTCACTCAAAATAAAAAAAATGTCCCAGAATAAAAAACAATCAATATTTAAAAAATGTCACATTGTTGTCAGTCTGCAGCGGAACACCTGAGAATCTCTCACGGCACACTAGTGTGCCACGCACACTGGTTGAAAAACACTGCTAAAATGCATGGTGCTAGTAGTTTTAGAACTTTATTTTATTATATTGTTTTCAGTTTTGCTATCTAGAGGTAAAACCTCTTATACTTTTGACATAGTTACTGCAGAGATAGATCTGTATTAATATTTATGTTTTTTGTACTGATAATTTTGTATGCACTCTTGGAGCTATTTGGTCACCTCCGTAATGTGAATTTATGGCTGTAATTTCTTTGTAACAATAAAAATAAACATTTTTTTTTCAAATGCACAGTTCAATTTTATAAACTTATATTTAGAAAACAAGGTTTTAAGCAAATTGTCTTTACAAAATATATCAATCTAAACTTAAAAAAAAATCATCAGTACCAGATACCACCATATTTGTCCCTTTCAATGGAGCCTATACAGAGTTTTTTTGCAAAAAAGATTCTTAGTGTTTAGGGGAAAAAAACATAATTTATGTAAGAACTTACCTGATAAATTCATTTCTTTCATATTAGCAAGAGTCCATGAGCTAGTGACGTATGGGATATACATTCCTACCAGGAGGGGCAAAGTTTCCCAAACCTCAAAATGCCTATAAATACACCCCTCACCACACCCACAATTCAGTTTAATGAATAGCCAAGAAGTGGGGTGATAAAAAAGTGCGAAAGCATATAAAATAAGGAATTGGAATAATTGTGCTTTATACAAAAATCATAACCACCCCAAAAAAAGGGCGGGCCTCATGGACTCTTGCTAATATGAAAGAAATGAATTTATCAGGTAAGTTCTTACATAAATTATGTTTTCTTTCATGTAATTAGCAAGAGTCCATGAGCTAGTGACGTATGGGATAATGATTACCCAAGATGTGGATCTTTCCACGCAAGAGTCACTAGAGAGGGAGGGATAAAATAAAGACAGCCAATTCCTGCTGAAAATAATCCACACCCAAAATAAAGTTTAATGAAAAACATAAGCAGAAGATTCAAACTGAAACCGCTGCCTGAAGTACTTTTCTACCAAAAACTGCTTCAGAAGAAGAAAATACATCAAAATGGTAGAATTTAGTAAAAGTATGCAAAGAGGACCAAGTTGCTGCTTTGCAAATCTGATCAATCGAAGCTTCATTCCTAAACGCCCAGGAAGTAGAAACTGACCTAGTAGAATGAGCTGTAATCCTTTGAGGCGGAGATTTACCCGACTCAACATAGGCAAGATGAATTAAAGATTTCAACCAAGATGACAAAGAAATGGCAGAAGCTTTCTGGCCTTTTCTAGAACCAGAAAAGATAACAAATAAACTAGAAGTCTTTCGGAAAGACTTAGTAGCTTCAACATAATATTTCAAAGCTCTAACAACATCCAAAGAATGCAATGATTTCTCCTTAGAATTCTTAGGATTAGGACATAATGAAGGAACCACAATTTCCCTACTAATGTTGTTAGAATTCACAACTTTAGGTAAAAATTCAAAAGAAGTTTGCAACACTGCCTTATCCTGATGAAAAATCAGAAAAGGAGACTCACAAAAAAGAGCAGATAATTCAGAAACTCTTCTGGCAGAAGAGATTGCCAAAAGGAACAAAACTTTCCAAGAAAGTAATTTAATGTCCAAAGAATGCATAGGTTCAAACGGAGGAGCTTGAAGAGCCCCCAGAACCAAATTCAAACTCCAAGGAGGAGAAATTGACTTAATGACAGGTTTTATACGAACCAAAGCTTGTACAAAACAAAGAATATCAGGAAGATTAGCAATCTTTCTGTGAAAAAGAACAGAAAGAGCAGAGATTTGTCCTTTCAAAGAACTTGCGGATAAACCTTTATCTAAACCATCCTGAAGAAACTGTAAAATTCTCGGAATTCTAAAAGAATGCCAAGAAAAATGATGAGAAAGACACCAAGAAATATAAGTCTTCCAGACTCTATAATATATCTCTTTGGATACAGATTTACGAGCCTGTAACATAGTATTAATCACAGAGTCAGAGAAACCTCTTTGACCAAGAATCAAGCGTTCAATCTCCATACCTTTAAATTTAAGGATTTGAGATCCTGATGGAAAAAAGGACCTTGCGACAGAAGGTCTGGTCGTAGCGGAAGAGTCCACGGATGGCAAGAGGCCATCCGGACAAGATCCGCATACCAAAACCTGTGAGGCCATGCCGGAGCTACCAGCAGAACACACGAGCATTCCTTCAGAATCTTGGAGATTACTCTTGGAAGAAGAACTAGAGGCGGAAAGATATAAGCAGGATGATACTTCCAAGGAAGTGATAATGCATCCACTGCTTCCGCCTGAGGATCCCGGGATCTGGACAGATACCTGGGAAGTTTCTTGTTTAGATGAGACGCCATCAGATCTATTTCTGGAAGCTCCCACATTTGAACAATCTGAAGAAATACCTCTGGGTGAAGAGACCATTCGCCCGGATGCAACGTTTGGCGACTGAGATAATCCGCTTCCCAATTGTCTATACCTGGGATATGAACCGCAGAGATTAGACAGGAGCTGGATTCCGCCCAAACCAGAATTCGAGATACTTCTTTCATAGCCAGAGGACTGTGAGTCCCTCCTTGATGATTGATGTATGCCACAGTAGTGACATTGTCTGTCTGAAAACAAATGAACGATTCTCTCTTCAGAAGAGGCCAAGACTGAAGAGCTCTGAAAATTGCACGGAGTTCCAAAATATTGATCGGTAATCTCACCTCCTGAGATTCCCAAACTCCTTGTGCCGTCAGAGATCCCCACACAGCTCCCCAACCTGTGAGACTTGCATCTGTTGAAATTACAGTCCAGGTCGGAAGCACAAAAGAAGCCCCCTGAATTAAACGATGGTGATCTGTCCACCACGTTAGAGAGTGTCGTACAATCGGTTTTAAAGATATTAATTGAGATATCTTTGTGTAATCCTTGCACCATTGATTCAGCATACAGAGCTGAAGAGGTCGCATGTGAAAACGAGCAAAGGGGATCGCGTCCGATGCAGCAGTCATAAGACCTAGAATTTCCATGCATAAGGCTACCGAAGGGAATGATTGTGACTGAAGGTTTCGACAAGCTGAAATCAATTTTAGACGTCTCTTGTCTGTTAAAGACATATTCATGGACACTGAATCTATCTGGAAACCCAGAAAGGTTACCCTTGTCTGAGGAATCAATGAACTTTTTGGTGAATTGATCCTCCAACCATGATCTTGAAGAAACAACACAAGTTGATTCGTATGAGATTCTGCTAAATGTAAAGACTAAGCAAGTACCAAGATATCGTCCAAATAAGGAAATACCACAATACCCTGTTCTCTGATTACAGACAGAAGGGCACCGAGAACCTTTGTAAAAATTCTTGGAGCTGTAGCTAGGCCAAACGGCAGAGCCACAAACTGGTAATGCTTGTCCAGAAAAGAGAATCTCAGGAACTGATAATGATCTGGATGAATCGGAATATGCAGATATGCATCCTGTAAATCTATTGTGGACATAAAATGCCCTTGCTGAACAAAAGGCAAGATAGTCCTTACAGTTACCATTTTGAACGTTGGTATCCTTACATAACGATTCAATATTTTTAGATCCAGAACTGGTCTGAAGGAATTCTCCTTCTTTGGTACAATGAAGAGATTTGATTAAAACCCCATCCCCCTGTTCCAGAACTGGAACTGGCATAATTACTCCAGCCAACTCTAGATCTGAAACACAATTCAGAAATGCTTGAGCTTTCACTGGATTTACTGGGACACGGGAAAGAAAAAAATCTCTTTGCAGGAGGTCTCATCTTGAAACAAATTCTGTACCCTTCTGAAACAATGTTCTGAATCCAAAGATTGTGAACAGAATTGATCCAAATTTCTTTGAAAAAACGTAACCTGCCCCCTACCAGCTGAGCTGGAATGAGGGCCGCACCTTCATGTGGACTTAGAAGCAGGCTTTGCCTTTCTAGAAGGCTTGGATTTATTCCAGACTGGAGATGGTTTCCAAACTGAAACTGCTCCTGAGGACGAAGGATCAGGCTTTTGTTCTTTGTTGAAACGAAAGGAACGAAAACGATTATTAGTCCTGTTTTTACCCTTAGATTTTTTATCCTGTGGTAAAAAAGTTCCTTTCCCACCAGTAACAGTTGAGATAATGGAATCCAACTGAGAACCAAATAATTTGTTACCCTGGAAAGAAAAGGAAAGTAGAGTTGATTTAGAAGCCATATCAGCATTCCAAGTTTTAAGCCATAAAGCTCTTCTAGCTAAAATAGCTAGAGACATAAACCTGACATCAACTCTGATAATATCAAAAATGGCATCACAGATAAAATTATTAGCATGCTGAAGAAGAATAATAATATTATGAGAATCATGATCTGTTACTTGTTGTGCTAAAGTCTCCAACCAAAAAGTTGAAGCTGCAGCAACATCAGTCAAAGATATAGCAGGTCTAAGAAGATTACCTGAACACAGATAAGCTTTTCTTAGAAAGGATTCAATTTTCCTATCTAAAGGATCTTTAAACGAAGTACCATCTGACGTAGGAATAGTAGTACGTTTAGCAAGGGTAGAAATAGCCCCATCGACTTTAGGGATTTTGTCCCAAAATTCTAATCTGTCAGACGGCACAGGATATAATTGCTTAAAACGTTTAGAAGGAGTAAATGAATTACCCAATTTATCCCATTCTCTGGAAATTACTTCAGAAATAGCATTAGGAACAGGAAAAACTTCTGGAATAACCACAGGAGATTTAAATACCTTATCTAAACGTTTAGAATTAGTATCAAGAGGACCAGAATCCTCTATTTCTAAAGCAATTAGTACTTCTTTAAGTAAAGAACGAATAAATTCCATTTTAAATAAATATGAAGATTTATCAGCATCAATCTCTGAGACAGAATCCTCTGAACCAGAAGAGTCATCAGAATCAGAATGATGATGTTCATTTAAAAATTCATCTGTAGAGAGAGAAGTTTTAAAATATTTTTTATGTTTACTAGAAGGAGAAATAACAGACATAGCCTTCTTGATGGATTCAGAAACAAAATCTCTTATGTTATCAGGAACATTCTGCACCTTAGATGTTGAGGGAACTGCAACAGGCAATGGTACATTACTAAAGGAAATATTATCTGCTTTAACAAGTTTGTCATGACAATTAATACAAACAACAGCCGGAGGAATAGCTACCAAAAGTTTACAGCAGATACACTTAGCTTTGGTAGTTCCAGCACTAGACAGCGATTTTCCTGAAGTATCTTCTGACTCAGATGCAACGTGAGACATCTTGCAATATGTAAGAGAAAAAACAACATATAAAGCAAAATTGATCAAATTCCTTAAATGACAGTTTCAGGAATGGGAAAAAATGCCAATAAACAAGCTTCTAGTAACCAGAAGCAAAGAAAAAATGAGACTGAAATAATGTGGAGACAAAAGCGACGCCCATATTTTTTGGCGCCAAATAATACGCCCACATTGTTTGGCGCCTAAATGCTTTTTGGCGCCAAAAATGATGCCACATCCGGAACGCCGACATTTTTGGCGCAAAAGGACGTCAAAAAATGACGCAACTTCCGGCGACACGTATGACGCCGGAAACAGAAAAGATTTTTTGCGCCAAAAAAGTCTGCGCCAAGAATGACGCAATAAAATGAAGCATTTTCAGCCCCCGCGAGCCTAACAGCCCACAGGGAAAAAAAGTCAAATTTTTAAGGTAAGAAAAAATGATTGATTCAAGTGCATTATCCCAAATATGAAACTGACTGTCTGAAAATAAGGAATGTTGAACATTCTGAGTCAAGGCAAATAAATGTTTGAATACATATATTTAGAACTTTATAAATAAAGTGCCCAACCATAGCTTAGAGTGTCACAGAAAATAAGATTTACTTACCCCAGGACACTCATCTACATGTTGTAGAAAGCCAAACCAGTACTGAAACGAAAATCAGCAGAGGTAATGGTATATAAATAAGAGTATATCGTCGATCTGAAAAGGGAGGAAAGAGATGAATCTCTACGACCGATAACAGAGAACCTATGAAATAGACCCCGTAGAAGGAGATCACTGCATTCAAATAGGCAATACTCTCCTCACATCCCTCTGACATTCACTGCACGCTGAGAGGAAAACCGGGCTCCAACTTGCTGCGGAGCGCATATCAACGTAGAATCTAGCACAAACTTACTTCACCACCTCCACGGGAGGCAAAGTTTGTAAAAACTGATTTGTGGGTGTGGTGAGGGGTGTATTTATAGGCATTTTGAGGTTTGGGAAACTTTGCCCCTCCTGGTAGGAATGTATATCCCATACGTCACTAGCTCATGGACTCTTGCTAATTACATGAAAGAAATAGTAAATTGTAGAAACCCAAAACTCATCTTAAACATGAAAATATAAATAGACAAAGCTGTAATTGAAAAATAGAACGTTAAACATAGCAAACCACTGCTATACTAAGGTTTAAATAACAAATTCTGTACAATACATTTAAATCAACTGACCTGTACCTTACTGCCGTGTTAGATTTCTGTTTCTCTGGAAGGTTTAGTTGCTTGCTATCTATGGTGTAAAAACTAATGGCTCAAAACAAACAGATATATAGTTTTAAATGACAATTGTAGCTGGTTATTACTTGAACTATACAAGTCTAAACTTGCATCTTTTTTTAACAGATCAACCAAAATGTCTATAGCATGGTGTGTGTCATTAAGAAGTAATAAGCATTCATTTGTCAGCAATTTCAGTAATGACTGACAGGTGCACATAAGACTGTTGCAGTCTCCAAAATGTACTATGTAAGAAAAAGTCCCACAAAACTTAATGCCACAGGCTAACCATGGCAATCTGTTAAATTGAGAAAATGACACCATCTTTTTAAACCCATCTCTGACAATTGACATTCTCTTCAGACATTAAATGTTAGCTTTTCAGATACGCCAAAGTGTAATGGGGGGTAAAAATTATTCATAGTTTTGTGTCCCACGTGTTTTAACAACAAGCAAGTACAATTAGCAAGGTATAAATGTACTTTCCTAACTGCTTGAATTTCACGTGAATGGCTGCAGTGAGTCAAATTATTATTTAAAAAAAAAAAAAAAAAATCTTACTCTTTAAAATTACTGTTTTGAAGCCAAGGAGATTAGACACATAGTAACCTATCTATGCAAATGGAAATCACAGCCAACAAATGCATTCTGCAAGGGTAGGTTACAACTTTATGAAAAGGCTGTTTTAAGGTTTATTATGGAAAAAACAGAATTTATGCTTACCTGATAAATTACTTTCTCTTGCGGTGTATCCAGTCCACGGATTCATCCTTTACTTGAGGGATATTCTCAAGTAAAGAATATGTCCATATAGCTCCCCCTCTAGCTCCACCCCCCAGTCATTCGACCAAAGGTTAGGAAGAAAAAGGAGAAACCATAGGGTGCAGTGGTGACTGTAGTTTAAACCAAATTTTTTTTTTTACCTGACTTAAATGCCAGGGCGGGTCGTGGACTGGATACACCGCAAGAGAAAGTAATTTATCAGGTAAGCATGAATTCTGTTTTCTCTTGCAAGGTGTATCCAGTCCACAGATTCATCTTTTACTTGTGGGATACCAATACCAAAGCTTTAGGACACGGATGAAGGGAGGGAACAAGACAGGTACCTTAAACGGAAGGCACCACTGCTTGCAAAACCTTTCTACCAAAAATAGCCTCCGAAGAAGCAAAAGTATCGAATTTGTAAAATTTGGCAAAAGTATGCAGTGAAGACAAAGTCGCTGCCTTACAAATCTGTTCAACAGAAGCCTCATTTTTGAAAGCCCATGTGGAAGCCACTGCTCTAGTAGAATGAGCAGTAATTCTTTCAGGAGGCTGCTGGCCAGCAGTCTCATAGGCCAAACGGATGATGCTTTTCAGCCAAAAGGAAAGAGAGGTAGCAGTCGCTTTCTGACCTCTCCTCTTACCAGAATAGATAACAAACAAGGAAGATGTTTGTCTGAAATCGTTAGTTGCTTGTAAATAGAACTTTAAAGCACGAACTACTTCAAGATTGTGTAATAGACGTTCCTTCTTCGAAGATGGATTAGGACACAGAGAAGGAACAACTATTTCCTGGTTAATATTCTTGTTAGAAACAACTTTAGGAAGAAAACCAGGCTTGGTACGCAAAACTACCTTATCTGCCTGGAACACCAGGTAAGGTGAATCACACTGTAAGGCAGATAATTCTGAAACTCTTCGAGCAGAAGAGAGAACTATCAAAAAAAAAAAATTTCCAAGATAACTTAATGTCTATGGAATGTAAAGGTTCAAACGGAACCCCTTGAAGAACTGAAAGAACTAGATTCAAACTCCATGGCGGAGCCACAGGTTTATAGACAGGCTTGATTCTGACTAAAGCCTGAGCAAACGCTTGAACGTCTGGTACCTCTGCCAGACGCTTGTGTAACAGGATAGACAAAGCAGATATTTGTCCTTTTAAGGAACTAGCTGACAATCCTTTCTCCAGTCCTTCTTGGAGAAAGGACAATATCCTGGGAATCCGAATCTTACTCCATGAGTAACACTTGGATTCACACCAACAAAGATATTTCCGCCATATCTTATGGTAGATTTTCCTGGTGACAGGCTTTCTAGCCTGACTCAGAGTATCTATAACTGACTCAGATAACCCACGCTTTGATCGAATTAAGCGTTCAATCTCCAAGCAGTCAGACGTAGAGAAACTAAATTTGGATGCTTGAACGGACCCTGTATTAGAAGATCCTGCCTCATTGGCAGTAACCATGGTGGGACAGATGACATGTCCACTAGGTCTGCATACCAAGTCCTGCATGGCCACGCAGGCGCTATCAGAATCACCGAAGTCTTCTCCTGCTTGATTCTGGCAACCAGACGCGGGAGGAGAGGAAACGGTGGAAAAACATAAGCCAGATTGAAGGACCAAGGCGCTGCTAGAGCATCTATCAATACTGCCTTCGGATCCCGGGATCTGGACCCGTAGAGAGGAAGTTTGGTGTTCTGATGGGACGCCATCAGATCCAACTCTGGGGTGGCCCCATAGCTGAGTCAGCTGGGCAAATACCTCCGGGTGGAGTTCCCACTCCCCCGGGTGAAAAGTCTGACGACTTAGAAAATCCGCCTCCCAGTTGTCTACTCCTGGGATGTGAATTGCTGAGAGATGGTAGGAGTGATCCTCCGCCCACCTGATTATTTTGGTTACTTCCGTCATCGCTAGGGAACTCTTTGTTCACCCCTGATGATTGACGTAAGCTACAATCGTGATGTTGTCCGACTGAAATATGATGAATTTGGCCGCCGCTAGTTGAGGCCATGCCTGAAGAGCGTTGAATATCGCCCTCAGTTCCAGAATGTTTATCGGGAGAAGAGTTTCTTCCAGAGACCATAAGCCCTGAGCTTTCAGGGAGTCCCAGACCGCACCCCAGCCTAACAGACTGGCGTCGGTCGTTACGATGATCCACTCTGGCCTGCGGAAACATATTCCTTGAGACAGGTGATCCTGAGACAACCACCAGAGAAGAGAATCTCTGGTCTCCTGGTCCAACTGAATTTGAGGAGACAAATCTGCATAATCCCCATTCCACTGTTTGAGCATGCATAGCTGCAGTGGTCTGAGGTGTATCCGAGCAAAAGGGACTATGTCCATTGCCGCAACCATTAGTCCGATTGTCTCCATGCACTGAGCCACAGATGGCCGAGGAATGGAATAAAGAGCTTGGCAAGTAGTTAAGAGTTTTAGCTTTCTGACCTCCGTCAGAAATATTTTCATTTCCACCAAGTCTATCAGGGTTCCTAGGAATGGAACTCTTGTGAGGGGGGAGAGAGAACTCTTTTTGATGTTCACCTTCCACCCGTGAGACCTCAGAAAGGCCAATACAATCTTCGTGTGAGACTTGGTTCTTTGGAAAGTTGACGCCTGAATTAAGATGTCGTCTAGGTAAGGCGCCGCTGCTATGCCCCGCGGTCTTAGAACCGCCAGGAGGGACCCTAGCACCCTTGTGAAAATTCTGGGAGCAGTGGCCAACCTGAAAGGAAGAGCCATAAACTGAAAATGCTTGTCCAGAAAGGCGAACCTGAGAAACTGGTGATGATCTTTGTGGATAGGAATGTGCAGATACGCATCCTTTAGATCCACGGTAGTCATATATTGACCCTCCTGGATCATTGGTAATATTGTCCGAATGGTCTCCATCTTGAATGATGGGACTCTGAGAAATTTGTTTAGAATTTTGAGATCCAGGATTGGTCTGAAAGTTCCTTCTTTTTTGGGAACCACAAACAGGTTTGAGTAAAACCCCAGTCCTTGTTCTGCAATTGGAACTGGGTGAATCACTCCCATTGTATGTAGATCTTCTACACAGCGTAAAAACGCCTCTTTCTTTGTCTGATCTTTAGACAGACGAGAAATGTGGAACCTTCCCCTTGGAGGAGAGTCCTTGAAATCTAGAAAGTATCCCTGGGCTACAATCTCTAATGCCCAAGGATCGTGTACATCTCTTGCCCAGGCCTGAGCGAAGAGAGAGAGTCTGCCCCCTACTAGATCCAGTCTTGGTGGCAGCTGCAGGCTTTTTGGCCTGTTTACCCTTATTCCAGCCCTGGTAAGGTTTCCAGTTTGCCTTGGGCTGTGAAGCGTTACCCTCTTGCTTTGCAGCCGGAGAGGATGAAACGGGGCCGTTCCTGAAATTGCAAAAGGAACGAAAATTAGCTTTGTTCTTTGTTTTAAAGGCTTTGTCCTGAGGGAGAGCATGGCCTTTTCCCCCGGTGATATCTGAAATAATCTCTTTCAATTCAGGCCCGAATAGGGTCTTCCCCTTGAAAGGAATGTTCAAAAGCTTGGATTTAGACGACAAATCGGCCGACCAGGACTTTAGCCATAGTGCCCTGCGCGCCAAAATGGCGAAACCTGAATTTTTCGCCGCTAACTTAGCTATTTGGAAAGCGGCGTCAGTGATGAAAGAATTAGCTAGCTTTAGAGCCTTAAATCTAGCCATAATTTCCTCATATGAGGTCTCCGTCTGGAGCGAGTCTTCCAGCGCCTCAAACCAGAAAGCAGCTGCAGTAGTTACAGGAATAATGCAGGCAATAGGTTGGAGAAGAAAACCTTGTTGAACAAAAATTTTCTTAAGTAAACCCTCTAATTTTTTATCCATAGGGTCTTTAAAAGCACAACTGTCTTCAATTGGTATGGTTGTGTGTTTAGCTAGTGTAGAAACAGCCCCCTCCACCTTAGGGACCATCTGCCACGAGCCCCGCATGGGGTCAGATATGGGGAACATTTTCTTAAAAACAGGAGGGGGGACAAAAGGGACACCTGGCCTATCCCACTCCCTAGTAACGATATCCGCAATCCTCTTAGGGACCTGAAACGCATCCGTGTAAACAGGGACCTCTAGGTACTTGTCCATTTTACACAATTTCTCTGGGATCACCAAAGGGTCACAGTCATCCAGAGTAGCTAATACCTCCCTAAGTAAAACACGGAGGTGTTCTAGTTTAAATTTAAAAGCCAATGTATCTGAATCTGTCTGGGGAGGAACCCTTCCTGAATCAGAGACTTCTCCCTCAGACATCAAATCCCTCGCTCCCACTTCAGAGCGTTGTGAGGGTATATCGGATACGGCTACCAAAGCGTCTGAATGCTCACAATCTGTTCTTAAAACGGAGCTATCACGCTTTGCAGGTAACACGGGCAGTTTAGATAAGAAGGCTGTAAGAGAATTATCCATGACTGCCGCAAAGTCTTGTAATGTAAAAGGGTTAGACGCACTAGAGGTACTAGGCGTCGCTTGCGCAGGCGTAACTGGTTGTGACATTAGGGGAGAGGCAGACGGGCTACCCTCGTTACCTTCAGTCTGAGAATCATCTTGGGACACATTCTTAAGTGCAACAATATGATCTTTAAAGTGTATAGACATATCTGTACAAGTGGGACACATTCTGAGAGGGGGTTCCACCATGGCTTCTAAACACATTGAACAAGGATTTTCCTTAGTGTCAGACATGTTTAACAGACTAGTAGAGTACACAAACAGGCTTGGAATCACTTTAATCAAATAAAAAACACAATTTGAAAAAAACGTTACTGTGCCTTTAAGAGATAAAAAGAGCACACAATTTTACAAAACGGTGAAAAATGCAGCAATCTTTCTGAAATGTATGTAGCTAAAGCCTTAATAAGATTGCACCCCAAGTTTCAAAATGATTAACCCCTTAATGCCCAAACCGGAGCAGTCTAAAGCCAACACCTGGTTAAATCACTACAGCACCTTGCCACAGCCTTGCTGTGGCCCTACCTTCCCTTAGGGATCAGATTTGGGGGAATATAGCTTCTTTTAGGCCCTCAAACATCAGCAGGACCCTCCATGTGAAGCAGCATGACCTTCTCTGCAATTCTAAGTGTGCATCTGAGGCACGAAATTAGGCCCCTCCCACTCTACTCCGGAGCTCTGAGGCCTAGTAAATCACTCCTAAGTGAATAAAAAACAGCCATGTGGTAATAACCCCAGAAAAATCCAAAAGGGCTTTCAAAGTATCTTGCAAAACGATTTTTCCTTAGCCAAACAATGAATTGCCCTGAATAAGTGTCAACCTGTATATTAGCCCTATTATGTAAGCATTCAATTCCTTACTAAGTCTGTGAAAATAGCTTACCCTCCCCTCATGGGGATATTGTCAGTCTTCTAGCATTATCTCAGTCTTGTCTAGAAATAAATGACTGGACATACCTTATTGCAGATCACCTTGAAAACTGTTCCCCCCAACTGAAGTTTTCTGGTTCTCCTCAGTCCTGTGTGGGAACAGCAGTGGATTTTAGTTACAACATGCTAAAATCATTTTCCTCTCAGCAGAAATCTTCATCACTTTTCTGCTAGAGAGTAAATAGTACAAACCGGTACCATTTAAAATAACAAACTTTTGATTGAAGATAATAAAACTACAAATCTAACACCACATTCACTTTACACTCCCGAGAGAGACCCTAGTGCTTAGAGCAAGGAAAGAGAATGACTGGGGGGTGGAGCTAGAGAGGGAGCTATATGGACAGCTTTGCTGTGTGCTCTCTTTGCTACTTCCTGTAGGGAATGAGAATATCCCACAAGTAAAGGATGAATCCGTAGACTGGATACACCTTGCAAGAGAAAATAAATACGTTATTTTGATATATAAGTGTCTCTTTAACATAGGAACAAATGATAAAGATTGTTATAATTTCCTTTACCATATTTGCCATTTATTATAGTATAGTATTTTGCTCCAAATTCAATTCTGTGCACAATTATCTAAGGTACCAGATGGAGAGTACCTAGCCAGTATGCAAAAGGTGAGCGGGATATGGACCATACATCCTCCATATTATAGATCTATGCATACATCATACAGAACAAAAACAATCATGTATGAATGCATGATATAAGCATATACATGTGTTTAGTGCTGCAGAGGCATACAACTGATTTAAGGGTGTGAGCATGTAACTGCACAAAGTTACATGCTCATGATGCTAAAACAAAATGGGTTAAGGTGGTGCTAAAACAAAATGGGTTAAGGTGGTGTGCCCCCACAGGCTGGGTATGACACTTAATAGGGGTGCTGGTGTATGTATCTGGTACAAAGTCTAACACACACCTAACATTAAATGGTTTATGTCTCGTTGCATCTTATCTGTGGTGTCAGCATTTAACTTGCAGGAAAAGACTGCTGGCATATCTATTTGATTTATGGTCTGGCATGGAGCTGTCATAAAAGGGTTGCTGGGCGTGTGCATCTGGTACTAATGCCCTCAGCATGTTATTGGTTAATGGAGTTGCTACAGACTATGTTTGCACTAACGTTCTGATATTCTGGTTGATAAATACTTGCATTTTTCATATATTAGGTAGGATAGTGATAGTGTTGTTTCATGTTCAGGGTACACTGCAGCTAACAGAGGTTGCAGGGATACATACATCTGCTCCACGTAAGGTTATCACTCAGCTAGTACAGGCAAGGTATGTATATTTAAAGAAACAAAGAGGATACAGCGGCACTAGTAAATAAATAAATAAAAAAAACAGTCATTGTTAGCACATATAAAAATATATATTTATCACAGGAGGGGGTTTCACCCCTACTTCTGGGGCTTAGTCATAGATGTATTTTTAAGGTTCAGGACAATAAAGATAATAAAACAGTTATAGAAATATGCCCCATGTAAGGTGAAGCTTCTTTTAAATGTGAAGAAACCTATTTTTAAATAAATGACCTAGCAGCTTTATTTTCTAAGTTATAGTGTGTAT